>NC_088417.1:94812938-95004255 GCF_034236695.1 Oncorhynchus nerka | reverse complement strand
ACTTTCATTCATCTGATGACTGTTATTTATTCAATCCACTAACTATGTTTAATTGTTACCCGATTAAATTAATAATGTACCAATTAACTCATTAGGATTTGGGGCACCACGGAATAAGTTGTTTGACGAGTCTCATATTAAACTCCAGAAGATATATAGATTACATATTGATAACAGTCATTTATTAATCATTACCTCATATCAGTCTCGTAATCTGAACGATCGAAAACTTCTTGGATCTGCAAAAAACCCCAGCTTTACTGATCACTCCGTACCACACAAATTGGTTTAACTATTTATTTACTAGCTAACTAAATAATAATACAGAATAAACATACACACTTACATGAGACAAAGGTCCCTAGTGGACTGACAAGATATGACGGCTTGTTAAAACATAGATGGAAGGGAGAGAGAGAGAGAGAGAGAGAGAGAGAGAGAGAGAGAGAGAGAGAGAGAGAGAGAGAGAGAGAGAGAGAGAGAGAGAGAGAGAGAGAGAGAGAGAGAGAGAGAGAGAGAGAGAGAGAGAGAGAGAGAGAGAGAGAGAGAGAGAGAGAGATATGGAACCTACCCTCAAAGTAATCCTAATACCTTGCACACCTTGAACCACCGCCGGTTTGGAGTAAGAAATCATTCATGTATTTATGTGTGAATGCCGTCGTTTGTCGTCTTAACCACTTTACATGCGCAGCTGTGAGTTTATCTTCTTCATCTCGTGTTGGGGTTCATTTCTAACCATTTCAAACATGTGGACCGCTGTCTCACGTCTTTCTGGTCTGATGTTAATTTCTCTTCCAAGCCTTAATGCACTCTGGTAAAAGGGAAATTCCATCATCCTGACATGATCTCTGAGCTCCCTTGGTGGCTAGGCTACTTACTGGTGCAAAGTATCATCAAAACTATGATCTCGTTAGAAAACAAAAACTGCATTCCTATCTTAACAAAAATATTTTCATCATTGTTCATGTCTCACCACCACAACATTTAAGATGAAAACTTGACATATACAAAGTGTATACATTTCAAGTTACAGTATTTTCGTTATACCATATGTATTTAAAAAAAATATGACATCACAAAATAGACGTTACTTTTCTGGGTACAGAGAGAGTTCTGCTGCTTAAAATGTGAGGTGTCAAAAAAGCGGCACATCCCCCCCTCCCCTCTTCTGTGGGTGAGAGAGGGCCTGGTTATTTGTCAACCATGCCAAGCTGATCTGAGCCTTTGGATCCTCATGTGTAGTCATGACACTGTTGTCACCTGCCTGTACGTCATAACTCTGACCCCAACCATATCGAATCTGCGTAGATGGAATACTTACAAAAATGATTTAATTCTGAGGATCTAACTAACATCCCCAGATAGTTAAAAAAAACTCAATCCAAAGTCCAAGAAAGTGATTTGGGATGTCTGACTCTGTCCCCATCCGTCCGTCAGGTTTGTGTGTTGTGCGTTGGTGGCCGTCCCCTTGACTGCAACCCTGTTCGTGGCCATAGTGAGATGGCAGAGAAACAGAGAGGTCGGCCCTGGAGTGGAGTCTTCTTCTCTGAAAACCAGGGACCCAAACCTCTACGGGACGCTGATGTCTAACGGCACGTCCAGTGTTAGAGCCAGTAACAACAGCTGCTCTGGACAACTGGACAGCCAGATGGAGCACTACACAGAGGAGGAAGTAGAGGAGGAGGAAGTGAAGGAGGAGGGGGGCAGTAAGAAGAGCAAGTACAACATGTTTTAGAATAGTCTGCACCGCAAATCTACAAACACACTGGACTACTGATGCTTTGTCTGGGATATATTATTCACATTTATTCATTACTGGAGCTCTTTATAGTTTCCTGAACTTTGATCTCAGAAAAAAATATGTTTTATTGCAGGTGAAAAAGTGTCATTGCATACATCAACAAAAAAAACTGTACACTGGGTTGATTTGGTGCATCATTCCTAACTAACTAACCCACACTCCTGCTGTCTGCCGACAGGTTGTATGTACTCGTGGCTCCAGGCCTTCTCCTTCCAGGCCTGCAGCCAGGAGGTCCTCTCTACAGCTAGCCCAGGTGGAGGCTACTCCTCCCTGAATGGAATCCGCATCTTTAGCCTTCTATGGATAATCTGTGGACACACTGTCCAGCTCAGCGCCTGGAACAACCTAGGTATGTCTCAGAGGAAATTCTCATTCTCTGTACTGTAGCGAATTCTTGCGAATGGCCACAGTGTAAAACACCCCTTGCAGATCTCAAACCCACGTCTCCCAGCTTGTAGGCAGACCTGCCAACCACTGTTCCAATAAGGGTTAGCTCATTTGGGATGGATGGTAAACAGGCTTACCTAGGCAAGGTTCATTACACTGCTGTCTACCTTAGAACTTCAATTAACAGCCTGCACTTTTATTTGCTTCAATCAACGAACACAACTGCCGCTTATTAGAGACATGCTTCAATTTGAACCCATTGTGCTTAAGGAAAAGCCATTGCGCTCTAGGAATTTGTCAAGCCAGCCTGCACTAGCAGCGAAGTCAGAGGCCCCACTGTCACTCACGATCTAATTTGCTTTCACCCTGATCATCTTGCTGGACACCCGGAGTCGGCTTTTGCGGGGAATATCAGAGTAGTGTCCATGGTAACCTCACAAACCATTTATTTAGATCCTCCGTTTATTTAAAACAGGCGTTTATTTAGTGAAATATGTGCCGATGCCCAGCTTTTAAAAGGGACAGGCGGCTATTTCAGACTCAGTGTTTGATAGGATAGTGTACCGTAAAAAATGATATCTATCTACAATACTTGATGAATGAATTGGATATTAATATCAGCTATTTACAGATACAGATATGCAATGAACTGATTACAGATAATGAAAAGAGATGGAAAGGGACAGTGGAGAAAAACCCTCTGCATGTGTTTGCCTTCAGTGGACCTGTTTATCTGGCTGTGGATACCTTTCTGCTCCTAGGGTGAGAACACAGCCCAGTTCAACTCCACCCTTAGCACATTTTTTTTCTATCTAGAACCTTAAAGGGTTCTTCGGCTGTCCCCATAGGAGAACATTTTGAAGAACACTTTTTGGTTGCAGGTAGAACCCTTTTGGTTCCAGGTACAACCCTTTTGTGTTCCATGTAGAACCTTTTCTAAAGAGTGTTCTACATGGAAACCAAAATGGTTCTACCTGGAACAAAAAAGGATTCTCCTATGGGGAAAGATGAAGAACCCTTTTTTCTAAGAGTGTACTGCATATATGCATCCTTCCTTCCTCATCTTCCTTGAAGTAATCACTGATCTGCACCTGTCTGGTCCGTGTCCCAGAGGTCTTTTGAGTGCAAGGTCCCTGCTGGGGTCCATTCAGAGAGCGGAGGACAAACTGAGTCCAGGTCTGGTGGCCAACTTCCTCTTCAAGAGGTTTAAAAGGTAACTCCATCAGTCCTCAACTTTTATTTAACCAGGAGAGACCCTGAATGCTATGTGTAAGGGTGACCTGGATCACTGAAATCATTACAGTCTGTTTATAGAACCACAACACCAATCTGCTGTATGTTTTGTGCTCTTCTTTGCTGATCATTGATGATTTATTATTGTCCTGCCCTCCCTCCCAGAGTCCAGCCGCTGCACCTCTTCATCGTGTGTCTCGCTATCGGCCTCTTCTCCGTGGTCCAGAGAGGTGCATTCTGGTTCATCGCCGAGGATGAGATCATCAACTGTAAAAAGTACTGGTGGTCCAACCTGCTACTGGTCAACAACCTCTTCACCATCACTGACATAGTGAGAATGACCCCGACCCCTGACCCTAACCACTACACTAAACCTAACCCCTAACCTAACCACTACTCTAACCCCTAACCTAACCTTAACCCTAAACCTAGCTTACTACTGGTCTACAACCTCTTCACCATCACTGACATAGTGAGAATGACCCCTGACCCTAAACACTACTCTAACCCCTAACCTAACCTTAACCCTAACCCTAGCTTACTACTGGTCAACAACCTCTTCTCCATCACTGACAAAATGAGAATGACCCCGACCCCTGACCACTACTCTAACCCCTAACCTAACCTTAACCCTAACCCTAGCTTACTACTGGTCAACAACCTCTTCACCATCACTGACATAGTGAGAATGACCCCGACCCCTGACCCTAACCACTACACTAAACCTAACCCCTAACCCAACCACTACTCTAACCCCTAACCTAACCTTAACCCTAAACCTAGCTTACTACTGGTCAACAACCTCTTCACCACCATTTGACATAGTGAGAATGACCCCTGACCCTGACAATAACCACTACTCTAACCCCTAACCTTAACCCTAAACCTAGTTTACTACTGGTCAACAACCTCTTCACCATCACTGACATAGTGAGAATGACCCCGACCCCTGACCCTAACCACTACACTAAACCTAACCCCTAACCTAACCTTAACCCTAACCCCTAACCTAACCACTACTCTAACCCCTAACCTAACCTTAACCCTAAACCTAGCTTACTACTGGTCAACAACCTCTTCACCACCATTTGACATAGTGAGCCTTTTAGGTAACCTGTAACTGTAATTGCTTTAGCAGTAGTAGTACTACACTGAAATGCTTGGACTGGTAGTAGCCACTACAATACAATGCAACTGTATTAATCCCAGAGGGGCCATTCGTCCAAGGCTGACAGGGTGCTTCAGACAGGACAAACACACACACAGACCGTGTAAAAACAATATGTAAAACAATATATATGTTTAAAGATGACTGTTGGTTTTGACTGAGATAATGTAGTGGTAATCTGTCATTATCTACGACGGTTGGTTATGACTGAGATAATGTAGTGGGAATATGTCATTATCTACGACGGTTGGTTATGACTGAGATAATGTAGAGGTCATCTGTCATTATCTATGACTGTTGGTTTTGACTGAGATAATGTAGCGGGAATCTGTCATTATTTATGACTGTTGGTTATGACTGAGATAATGTAGAGGTCATCTGTCATTATTTATGACTGTTGGTTTTGACTGAGATAATGTAGTGGTAATCTGTCATTATCTACGACGGTTGGTTATGACTGAGATAATGTAGATGTAATCTGTCATTATCTATGACTGTTGGTTTTGACTGAGATAATGTAGAGGGAATCTGTCATTATCTATGACTGTTGGTTATGACTGAGATCATGTAGAGGTCATCTGTCATTATTTATGACTGTTGGTTATGACTGAGATAATGCAGAGGGCATCTGTCATTATCTATGACTGTTGTTTATGACTGAGATAATGCAGAGGTCATCTGTCTCTACAGTGTGCTCCATGGACCTGGTATCTGTCCCTGGATTTCCAGTTCTATGCAACAACCCCCCTGCTCATCTACCTCTATAGGCTGTAAGTTATTCACAATGCAAAATGGCTATTCTAATGATCATTCTATTTCTTTCTCAATAAATGTTCTTTTCTCTGTTGTCTTTCAGGAACAAAGGAGTTCTGGTTGGTGTGGCTTCAGCTCTGCTGTTTCTGTCCAGTCTGACTAGCGCTGTTCTCACTGCCCTACTGCACCTCCCAGTTCACCAGCCTACCACACTGTAAGTTACACAGACTACCACACTGTAAATTACCCAGCCTACCACACTGTAAGTTCACCAGACTACCACACTGTAAATTACCCAGACTACCACACTGTAAATTACCCAGACTACCACACTGTAAGTTACCCAGACTACCACACTGTAAGTTACCCAGACTACCACACTGTAAGTTACCCAGACTACCACACTGTAAATTACCCAGACTACCACACTGTAAATTACCCAGACTACCACACTGTAAGTTACCCAGACTACCACACTGTAAGTTACCCAGACTACCACACTGTAAGTTACCCAGACTACCACACTGTAAATTACCCAGACTACCACACTGTAAGTTACCCAGACTACCACACTGTAAGTTACCCAGACTACCACACTGTAAGTTACCCAGTCTACCACATTGTAAGTTAACCAGACTACCACACTGTAAGTTACCCAGACTACCACACTGTAAGTTACCCAGACTACCACATTGTAAATTACCCAGACTACCACACTGTAAATTACCCAGACTACCACACTGTAAATTACCCAGACTACCACACTGTAAATTACCCAGACTACCACATTGTAAGTTACCCAGACTAACTTACTGTAAATTACCCAGTCTACCACACTGTAAATTACCCAGACTACCACACTGTAAATTACCCAGACTACCACACTGTAAATTACCCAGTCTACCACACTGTAAATTACCCAGACTACCTTACTGTAAATTACCCAGTCTACCACACTGTAAATTACCCAGTCTACCACACTGTAAATTACCCAGTTTACCACACTGTAAATTACCCAGTTTACCACACTGTAAATTACCCAGTCTACCACACTGTAAATTACCCAGACTACCTTACTGTAAATTACCCAGTCTACCACACTGTAAATTACCCAGTCTACCACACTGTAAATTACCCAGTCTACCACACTGTAAATTACCCAGAATATCACATTGTAAATTACCCAGACTACCACACTGTAAATTACCCAGACTACCACACTGTAAATTACCCAGACTACCACACTGCAAATTACACAGACTACCACACTGTAAATTACCCAGAATACCACATTGTAAATTACACAGACTACCACACTGTAAGTTACCCAGACTACCTTACTGTAAATTACCCAGACTACCTTACTGTAAATTACCCAGTCTACCACACTGTAAATTACCCAGACTACCTTACAGTAAATTACCCAGTCTACCACACTGTAAATGACCCAGTCTACCACACTGTAAATTACCCAGTCTACCACACTGTAAATTACCCAGTTTACCACACTGTAAATTACCCAGTTTACCACACTGTAAATTACCCAGTCTACCACACTGTAAATTACCCAGACTACCTTACTGTAAATTACCCAGTCTACCACACTGTAAATTACCCAGTCTACCACACTGTAAATTACCCAGACTACCTTACTGTAAATTACCCAGTCTACCACACTGTAAATTACCCAGTCTACCACACTGTAAATTACCCAGAATACCACACTGTACGTTCACCAGACTACCACACTGTACGTTCACCAGACTACCACACTGTAAATTACCCAGAATACCACACTGTAAATTACCCAGAATACCACATTGTAAGTTACCCAGACTACCACACTGTAAATTACTCAGACTACCACACTGTAAATTACTCAGACTACCACACTGTAAGTTACCCAGACTACCACACTGTAAGTTACCCAGACTACCACACTGTACGTTCACCAGACTACCACACTGTACGTTCACCAGACTACCACACTGTAAATTACCCAGAATACCACACTGTAAATTACCCAGAATACCACACTGTAAGTTACCCAGACTACCACACTGTAAATTACCCAGACTACCACACTGTACGTTCACCAGACTACCACACTGTACGTTCACCAGACTACCACACTGTACGTTCACCAGACTACCACACTGTACGTTCACCAGACTACCACACTGTACGTTCACCAGACTACCACACTGTAAATTACCCAGAATACCACATTGTAAGTTACCTAGACTACCACACTGTAAATTACTCAGAATACCACACTGTAAATTACCCAGAATACCACACTGTATATTACCCAGAATACCACATTGTAAGTTACCTAGACTACCACACTGTAAGATCAAGTGGTAACACTTTAACAATAATTAATCATTATAAAAGCATAATGAAGCTTTCATTGACCCATTACAAGACCTACATAAATCATTAAAACATTATTTGTAAGAAAATGTCATATTATATCAACTCAAACCAGATCAACTGTTACAGATATGAATCACCCACAATGTCCAGTATAATATGTATTCTGTTCCAACACTGCCATTATCGTTTATGTTGTATATGGTCCAGAAAATATGAAAACTACTTCCAGTATTACTACAATAAACCCTACACCAGATACGGGCCCTACCTGATCGGGATCCTGGCAGGGATAAGCATGACAACTAAGAAAGGCCACATTTTAAAACATCAGGTAATAATTTGAATTAACTGAATAATCTTTAACTGCTTAACACTCAGTTACCTACCTTTAAAATGTTGTGAACAGGGTTTACCCACCTTTTAATGCCATATAAGTCTTTTTTTTTGCATTAAGGTTTACCTACCTGTGTTATTTTTAACACTACAGCCCTGTTTCGTTTCAATATCTCCTCTCCTCTCCCCTCCCCTCCCCTCCTCTCCTCTCCTCTCCTCTCCTCTCCTCTCCTCTCCTCTCCTCTCCCTCCTCTCCTCTCCTCTCCTCTCCTCTCCTCTCCTCTCCTCTCCTCTTCTCTCCTCTCCTCTCCTCTCCTGTGTCTGTGTAACAACTCAGTGGCAGGCTGCAGTAGGTTGGTTCTGCTGCCTGTCAGTCATGGCGATATTGGTAGGATTGGCCTATGTCCTCCGGGATGTCCCACCCCAGCCGTCCGCGCCTCACGCCCTCTACCAGGGGATCCATCGCTCCCTCTGGGCCCTGGCCGTGGCCTGGATCATACTGGCCTGTGAGGAGGGATATGGAGGTGAGACCTGAGCACTGACAACCCACCTACCACAAGTCCCAGACATACTATTGTGAACAGATCTAGGGCTAGGAGTCTTTGCTGACCATTTGATCTGACCGGTAAAAATGATGGTCCCTAGTCGTTTTCTATGTAAGAGTCTTAGTTACATCCTTTAGCAAAGGATCAGAGTTTTTCCTCATGTGGTCAGGTAACATTCCTGCCCTTAAAAAAAAACATGTCTCCAGTAACTACCCAGTCTCCAGTAACTACCCAGTCTCCAGTAACTACCCAGTCTCCAGTAACTACCCAGTCTCCAGTAACTACCCAGTCTCCAGTAACTACCCAGTTTCCAGTAACTACCCAGTCTCCAGTAACTACCCAGTCTCCAGTAACTACCCAGTCTCCAGTAACTACCCAGTCTCCAGTAACTACCCAGTCTTCAGTAACTACCCAGTCTCCAGTAACTACCCAGTCTCCAGTAACTACCCAGTCTCCAGTAACTACCCAGTAACTACCCAGTCTCCAGTAACTACCCAGTAACTACCCAGTCTCCAGTAACTACCCAGTCTCCAGTAACTACCCAGTCTCCAGTAACTACCCGGTCTCCAGTAACTACCCGGTCTCCAGTAACTACCCGGTCTTCAGTAACTACCCGGTCTTCAGTAACTACCCATCTCCAGTAACTACCCAGTCTCCAGTAACTACCCAGTCTCCAGTAACTACCCAGTCTCCAGTAACTACCCAGTCTCCAGTAACTACCCAGTCTTCAGTAACTACCCAGTCTCCAGTAACTACCCAGTAACTACCCAGTCTCCAGTAACTACCCAGTCTCCAGTAACTACCAGGTCTCCAGTAACTACCCGGTCTCCAGTAACTACCCGGTCTCCAGTAACTACCCAGTCTCCAGTAACTACCCAGTCTCCAGTAACTACCCAGTCTTCAGTAACTACCCAGTCTTCAGTAACTACCCAGTCTCCAGTAACTACCCAGTCTCCAGTAACTACCCAGTCTCCAGTAACTACCCAGTCTCCAGTAACTAGTCTCCAGTAACTACCCAGTCTCCAGTAACTACCCACCCAGTAACTACCAGTCTCCAGTAACTACCCAGTCTCCAGTAACTACCAGGTCTCCAGTAACTACCCGGTCTCCAGTAACTACCCGGTCTCCAGTAACTACCCGGTCTCCAGTAACTACCCGGTCTCCAGTAACTACCCAGTCTTCAGTAACTACCCAGTCTCCAGTAACTACCCAGTCTCCAGTAACTACCCGGTCTCCAGTAACTACCCGGTCTCCAGTAACTACCCGGTCTCCAGTAACTACCCGGTCTCCAGTAACTACCCGGTCTCCAGTAACTACCCGGTCTCCAGTAACTACCCGGTCTTCAGTAACTACCCAGTCTCCAGTAACTACCCAGTCTCCAGTAACTACCCAGTCTCCAGTAACTACCCAGTCTCCAGTAATTACCCAGTCTCCAGTAACTACCCAGTAACTACCCGGTCTCCAGTAACTACCCGGTCTCCAGTAACTACCCGGTCTCCAGTAACTACCCGGTCTTCAGTAACTACCCGGTCTTCAGTAACTACCCATCTCCAGTAACTACCCAGTCTCCAGTAACTACCCAGTCTCCAGTAACTACCCAGTCTCCAGTAACTACCCAGTCTCCAGTAACTACCCAGTCTTCAGTAACTACCCAGTCTCCAGTAACTACCCAGTAACTACCCAGTCTCCAGTAACTACCCGGTCTCCAGTAACTACCCGGTCTCCAGTAACTACCCGGTCTCCAGTAACTACCCGGTCTCCAGTAACTACCCGGTCTTCAGTAACTACCCAGTCTCCAGTAACTACCCAGTCTCCAGTAACTACCCAGTCTCCAGTAACTACCCAGTCTCCAGTAATTACCCAGTCTCCAGTAACTACCCAGTAACTACCCGGTCTCCAGTAACTACCCGGTCTCCAGTAACTACCCGGTCTCCAGTAACTACCCGGTCTCCAGTAACTACCCGGTCTCCAGTAACTACCCGGTCTCCAGTAACTACCCAGTCTCCAGTAACTACCCAGTCTCCAGTAACTACCCAGTCTCCAGTAACTACCCAGTCTCCTGTAACTACCCAGTCTCCAGTAACTAGCCAGTCTCCAGTAACTACCCAGTCTCCAGTAACTACCCAGTCTCCAGGAACTACCCAGTCTCCAGTAACTACCCAGTCTCCAGTAACTACCCAGTCTCCAGTAACTACCCAGTCTCCAGTAACTCCCCAGTCTCCAGTAACTACCCAGTGTCTCTCTCACATGCATTGCTTGCTACACCTGCATTGCTTGCTGTTTGGGGTTTTAGGCTGGGTTTCTGTACAGCACTTTGAGATATCAGCTGATGTACGAAGGGCTATATAAATAAATTAGATTTGATTTGATCTGTATATTCTGTCCCTCTCTCTCTCTCTCCAGGGTTTGTTGATAACCTCCTGTCACTAAATCTGTGGGTTCCTCTGTCCAACATCAGCTTTGCCTGCTACCTGATCCATCCTGTTCTTATTATACTATATAACGGCAAACAGGAGACTCCTATACACTACACAGACATGAACTTTGTAAGTATTTCACACAGTAGTTAACCTAGACCCAGATAAGTGTCTGCTGCGTTGCCAACTTCTTCCATGGTTGTTATCATGCCAAACATTTCTGGTATGGCAGTGACTTGAGTTTTGCAAGAACGCACAAACAGATCTAGGACAGGCCTACTACTGTAGATCATAATAGAACATTATGCTTGATCTAGGACAGGCCTACTACTGTAGCTCATAATAGAACATTGTGCTTGATCTAGGACAGGCCTACTACTGTAGATCATAATAGAACATTATGCTTGATCTAGGACAGGCCTACTACTGTAGATCATAATAGAACATTATGCTGGATCTAGGACAGGCCTACTACTGTAGATCATAATAGAACATTATGCTTGATCTAGGACAGGCCTACTACTGTAGATCATAATAGAACATTATGCTTGATCTAGGACAGGCCTACTACTGTAGATCATAATAGAACATTATGCTCGAATGAGATGCATCTTCCTGCTCTTCTGGAGATGATCACACGGTGTTGTTTTCCTTTGTTTTCTTCCTCCTCAGTTCTATCTGTTCCTGGGTCACATGATTCTGACGGTGGGGATTGGCTATGTGCTGACCGTGTTGGTGGAGAAGCCCTACCTCTTCCTCAGGGGTAGTAAGACTTAAGGACACGAACCCCTCGACCCTCCTCCTCTGGGACATGACCCCTAGACCCTCCTCTGTACGACATGACCCCTAGACCATCCTCCTCTACGACATTACTCCTAGACCCTCCTCTGTACGACATGACCCCTAGACCCTCCTCCTCTACGACATGACCTCTAGACCCTCCTCCTCTACGACATGACCCCTAGACCCTCCTCCCTACGACATGACCCCTCCTCCCTACGACATAACCACTAGACCCTCCTCTGTACGACATGACCCTTAGACCCTCCTCCTCTACGACATGACCTCTAGACCCTCCTCCTCTACGACATGACCCCTAGACCCTCCTCCCTACGACATGACCCCTCCTCCCTATGACAGGACCCTTAGACCCTCCTCCTCTACGACATGACCCCTAGACCCTACGACATGACCCCTCCTGCCTACGACATGACCCCTCCTGCCTACGACAGGACCCCCTAGACCCTCTTCCCTACGACATGACCCCTCCTCCCTACGACAGGACCCCTAGACCCTACGACATGACCCCTCCTGCCTACGACATGACCCCTCCTGCCTACGACAGGACCCCCTAGACCCTCTTCCCTACGACATGACCCCTCCTCCCTACGACAGGACCCCCTAGACCCTCCTCCTCTACGACATGACCCCTAGACCCTCTTCCCTACGACATGACCCCTCCTCCTCTACAACAGGACCCCCTAGACCCTCCTCCTCTACAACAGGACCCCCTAGACCCTTCTCCTCTACAACACTCCTGTAGATCTGAAAGGATTGGATAGCTGTGAGCAGTATGGCCATAAATGAAAGGAATGATGTATGGGCTGATTTATAAAGATGACTGTATTCATTGTAAGATGGAAGATGTGCGGTGTAAATGATTGTATAATTTGCCATGTATAAAAACTGAAACATAAAGTCTGAACAGAGTGGTATGTTAGAATGTAAAACTTTCTGTGGTTAGAATGTTTAACGCTGACTGTAGAATTGAGGTACAATGTTACTTGTGAAGCCAAGCAGTATAAGAAGAGCTCTTCACTAGATACATAAACAGACAAAGGCCATTTCCTAAAAAGTGAGTTTACAACTTGATCAACATTCAAAGCAGAATTACTTTTCCATTGTTCCTCAAATGCTGTGTATGATAAACCAGTCTCTACTTTTATCCAATGTAAAAAACACAATTTCAAATGTTGCTACATAGACTGAATCCAGGTGGTGGGTCACATATGTCACAGCAGTGGGTTATTAGGCAAGTGTTTGTGGGTCTCTCGTACACCATGGTCTTTATCACTGCATGACCACAACATCTAGCTTAGCCTTAGCCCAGTAACCCAAACATGTCACTGCCAATCGTTCAAAACACACCCATTTAGTTAGGTATCAATGCACTCAAATAGTAAATATATTCCCTTGGTTTTGAAACTGGAGCCTCCTGATCCTGAATCCATCACTAAATAAACCAATATGATCCTAAAGCCACAGGGGCCAACAGGGAGAAACAGGAACCAACAGGGAAAAACAGGGACAAACAGGAGCCAACAGGGAGAAACAGGAACAAACAGGGACCAACAGGGAGAAACAGGAACAAACAGGGAGAAACAGGAACCAACAGGGAGAAACAGGAACCAACAGGGAGAAACAGGAACCAACAGGGAGAAACAGGAACCAACAGGGAGAAAAAGGAACCAACAGGGAGAAAAAGGAACCAACAGGGAGAAACAGCGGCCAACAGGGAGAAACAGGAGCCAACAGGGAGAAACAGGAACCAACAGGGAGAAACAGCGGCCAACAGGGAGAAACAGGAGCCAACAGGGAGAAACAGGAACCAACAGGGAGAAACAGGAACCAACAGGAACCAACAGGGAGAAACAGGAACCAACAGGGAGAAACAGGAACCAACAGGGAGAAACAGGAACCAACAGGGAGAAACAGAGACCAACAGGGAGAAACAGGAACCAACAGGGAGAAACAGGGAGAAACAGGAACCAACAGGGAGAAACAGGAACCAACAGGGAGAAACAGGAACCAACAGGGAGAAACTGAGAAACAGGAACCAACAGGGAGAAACAGGAACCAACAGGGAGAAACTGAGAAACAGGAACCAACAGGGAGTAAACAGGAACCAACAGGGAGAAACAGGGAGAAACAGGAACCAACAGGGAGTAAACAGGAACCAACAGGGAGAAACAGGGAGAAACAGGAACCAACAGGGAGTAAACAGGAACCAACAGGGAGAAACAGGAACCAACAGGGAGAAACAGGAACCAACAGGGAGAAACAGGAACCAACAGGGAGAAACAGGGAGAAACGGGAACCAACAGGGAGAACAGGACCCAACAGGGAGAAACAGGAACCAACAGAGAGAAACAGGGAGAAACAGGAACCAACAGGGAGAAACAGGAACCAACAGGGAGAAACAGGGAGAAACAGGAACCAACAGGGAGAAACAGGGAGAAACAGGGAGTAAACAGGAACCAACAGGGAGAAACAGGAACCAACAGGGAGAAACAGGAACCAACAGGGAGAAACAGGAACCAACAGGGAGAAACAGGGAGAAACGGGAACCAACAGGGAGAACAGGACCCAACAGGGAGAAACAGGAACCAACAGAGAGAAACAGGGAGAAACAGGAACCAACAGGGAGAAACAGGGAGAAACGGGGACCAACAGGGAGAAACGGGGACCAACAGGGAGAAACAGGAACCAATAGGGAGAAACAGGGACCAACAGGGAGAAACAGGAACCAACAGGGAGAAACAGGAACCAACAGGGAGAAACAGGAACCAACAGTGAGAAACTGAGAAACAGGAACCAACAGGGAGAAACAGGAACCAACAGGGAGTAAACAGGAACCAACAGGAAACAACAGAGAGAAACAGGAACCAACAGGGAGAAACAGGGAGAAACAGGAACCAACAGGGAGAAACAGGAACCAACAGGGAGAAACAGGGAGAAACAGGAACCAACAGGGAGAAACAGGGACCAACAGGGAGAAACAGGAACCAATAGGGAGAAACAGGGACCAACAGGGAGAAACAGGAACCAACAGGGAGAAACAGGAACCAACAGGGAGAAACAGGAACCAACAGGGAGAAACAGGAACCAACAGGGAGAAACTGAGAAACAGGAACAAACAGGGAGAAACAGGAACCAACAGGGAGTAATCAGGAACCAACAGGAAACAACAGAGAGAAACAGGAACCAACAGGGAGAAACAGGGAGAAACAGGAACCAACAGGGAGTAAACAGGAACCAACAGGGAGAAACAGGTAGAAACAGGAACCAACAGGGAGTAAACAGGAACCAACAGGGAGTAAACAGGAACCAACAGGGAGTAAACAGGAACCAACAGGGAGAAACAGGAACCAACAGGGAGAAACAGGAACCAACAGGGAGAAACAGGGAGAAACAGGGAGAAACGGGAACCAACAGGGAGAACAGGACCCAACATGGAGAAACAGGAACCAACAGGGAGAACAGGACCCAACAGGGAGAAACAGGAACCAACAGAGAGAAACAGGGAGAAACAGGGAGAAACGGGAACCAACAGGGAGAACAGGACCCAACAGGGAGAAACAGGAACCAACAGGGAGAAACAGGGACCAACAGGGAGAAACAGGAACCAACAGGGAGAAACAGGAACCAACAGGGAGAAACAGGAATCAACAGGGAGAAACAGGAATCAACAGGGAGAAACAGGAACCAACAGGGAGAAACAGGAACCAACAGGGAGAAACAGGAACCAACAGAGAGAAACAGGAACCAACAGGGAGAAACAGGAACCAACAGAGAGAAACAGGAACCAACAGGGAGTAAACAGGAACCAACAGGGACAAACAGGTACCAACAGGGAGAAACAGGAACCAACAGAGAAAAACAGGAACCAACAGGGAGAAACAGGAACCAACAGGGAGAAACAGGAACCAACAGGGAGAAACAGGGACCAACAGAGAGAAACAGGAACGAACAGGGAGAAACAGGAACCAACAGGGAGAAACAGGAACCAACAGGGAGAAACAGGAACCAACAGGGAGAAACAGGGACCAACAGAGAGAAACAGGAACCAACAGGGAGAAACAGGAACCAACAGAGAGAAACAGGAACCAACAGGGAGTAAACAGGAACCAACAGGGAGAAACAGGAACCAACAGAGAAAAACAGGAACCAACAGGGAGAAACAGGAACCAACAGGGAGAAACAGGAACCAACAGGGAGAAACAGGAACCAACAGGGAGAAACAGGGACCAACAGGGAGAAACAGGAACCAACAGGGAGAAACAGGAACCAACAGGGAGAAACAGGAATCAACAGGGAGAAACAGGAATCAACAGGGAGAAACAGGAACCAACAGGGAGAAACAGGAACCAACAGGGAGAAACAGGAACCAACAGAGAGAAACAGGAACCAACAGGGAGAAACAGGAACCAACAGAGAGAAACAGGAACCAACAGGGAGTAAACAGGAACCAACAGGGACAAACAGGTACCAACAGGGAGAAACAGGAACCAACAGAGAAAAACAGGAACGAACAGGGAGAAACAGGAACCAACAGGGAGAAACAGGAACCAACAGGGAGAAACAGGAACCAACAGGGAGAAACAGGGACCAACAGAGAGAAACAGGAACCAACAGGGAGAAACAGGAACCAACAGAGAGAAACAGGAACCAACAGGGAGTAAACAGGAACCAACAGGGAGAAACAGGAACCAACAGAGAAAAACAGGAACCAACAGGGAGAAACAGGAACCAACAGGGAGAAACAGGGACCAACAGGGAGAAACAGGAACCAACAGGGAGAAACAGGAACCAACAGGGAGAAACAGGAATCAACAGGGAGAAACAGGAATCAACAGGGAGAAACAGGAACCAACAGGGAGAAACAGGAACCAACAGGGAGAAACAGGAACCAACAGAGAGAAACAGGAACCAACAGGGAGAAACAGGAACCAACAGAGAGAAACAGGAACCAACAGGGAGTAAACAGGAACCAACAGGGACAAACAGGTACCAACAGGGAGAAACAGGAACCAACAGAGAAAAACAGGAACGAACAGGGAGAAACAGGAACCAACAGGGAGAAACAGGAACCAACAGGGAGAAACAGGAACCAACAGGGAGAAACAGGGACCAACAGAGAGAAACAGGAACCAACAGGGAGAAACAGGAACCAACAGAGAGAAACAGGAACCAACAGGGAGTAAACAGGAACCAACAGGGAGAAACAGGAACCAACAGAGAAAAACAGGAACCAACAGGGAGAAACAGGAACCAACAGGGAGAAACAGGAACCAACAGGGAGAAACAGGGACCAACAGGGAGAAACAGGGACCAACAGGGAGAAACAGGAACCAACAGGGAGAAACAGGAACCAACAGGGAGAAACAGGAATCAACAGGGAGAAACAGGAATCAACAGGGAGAAACAGGAACCAACAGGGAGAAACAGGAACCAACAGGGAGAAACAGGAACCAACAGGAAACAACAGGGAGAAACGGGGACCAACAGGGAGAAACAGGAACCAACAGGGAGAAACAGGAACCAACAGGGAGAAACAGGAACCAACAGGGAGAAACAGGAACCAACAGGGAGAAACAGGAACCAACAGAGAGAAACAGGAACCAACAGGGAGTAAACAGGAACCAACAGGGACAAACAGGTACCAACAGGGAGAAACAGGAACCAACAGAGAAAAACAGGAACCAACAGGGAGAAACAGGAACCAACAGGGAGAAACAGGAACCAACAGGGAGAAACAGGAACCAACAGGGAGAAACAGGATCCAACAGAGAGAAACAGGGACCAACAGGGAGAAACAGGGACCAACAGGGAGAAACAGGAACCAACAGGGAGAAACAGGAACCAACAGGGAGAAACAGGAACCAACAGGGAGAAACATGAATCAACAGGGAGAAACAGGGATCAACAGGGAGAAACAGGAACCAACAGGGAGAAACAGGAACCAACAGGGAGAAACAGGAACCAACAGGAAACAACAGGGAGAAACGGGGACCAACAGGGAGAAACAGGAACCAACAGGGAGAAACAGGAACCAACAGGGAGAAACAGGAACCAACAGGGAGAAACAGGAACCAACAGGGAGTAAACAGGGACAAACAGGAACCAACAGGGAGGAACAGGAACCAAAAGAGAGAAACAGGAACCAACAGGGACAAACAGGAACCAACAGGGAGTAACAGGAACCAACAGGGAGAAACAGGAACCAACAGGGAGAAACAGGAACCAACAGGGAGAAACAGGAACCAACAGGGAGAAACAGGAACCAACAGGGAGAAACAGGAACCAACAGGGAGTAAACAGGAACCAACAGTGACAGACAGGAACTAACAGGAACTAACAGGGACAAACAGGAACAAACAGGGAGAAACGGGAACCAACAGGGAGAAACGGGAACCAACAGGGAGTAAACAGGAACCAACAGGGAGAAACAGGAACCAACAGGGAGAAACAGGAACCAACAGAGAGAAACAGGAACCAACAGGGAGAAACAGGAACCAACAGGGAGAAACAGTAACCAACAGGGAAACACAGTAACCAACAGGGAAACACAGGAACCAACAGGGAGAAACAGGAACCAACAGGGAGAAACAGGAACCAACAGGGAGAAACAGGAACCAACAGAGAGAAACAGGAACCAACAGGGACAACAGGAACCAACAGGAGGAAACAGGGAACCAACGGGGAAACAAACAGGAACCAACAGGGAGAAACAGGAGAAACAGGAACCAACAGGGAGAAACAGGAACCACAGGGAGAACAGGAACCAACAGGGAGAAACAGAGGACCAACAGGGAGAAACAGGAACCAACAGGGAGAAACAGGAACAACAGGGAGAAACAGGAACCAACAGGGAGAAACAGGAACCAACAGGGAGAAACAGGAACCAACAGGGAACAGGGAGAAAAACAGGAGAAACCAACAGGAGAAACAGGAACCAACAGGAACCAAACAGACCAACAGGGAGAAACAGAAAAGGAACCAACAGGGAGAAAACAGGAAACAACAGGGAACCAACAGGGAGAAACAGGAACCAGAGAAACAGGAAGGGAGAAACAGGAACCAACAGGGAGAAAGGAACCAACAGGGGAACCAACAGGGAGAAACAGGAACCAACAGGGAAACAGGAACCAACAGGGAAACAGGAACCAACAGGAGAAACAGGAACCAACAGGGAGAAACAGGAACCAACAGGGAGAAACAGGAACCAACAGGGAGAAACAGGAACCAACAGGAGAGAAACAGGAACCAACAGGGAGAAACAGGAACCAACAGGGAGACACAGGAACCAACAGGGAGAAAGAGGAACCAACAGGGAGAAACAGGGAGACACAGGAACCAACAGGAAGAAACAGGAACAAACAGGGAGACATAGAAACCAGCAGGGAGAAACAGAAACCAACAGGGAGAAACAGGAACCAACAGGGAGAAACAGGAACCAACAGGGAGAAACAGGAACCAACAGGGAGAAACAGGAACCAACAGGGAGAAACAGGAACCATCAGGGAGAAACAGGAACCAACAGGGAGAAACAGGAACCAACAGGGAGAAACAGAGACCAACAGGGAGAAACAGGAACCAACAGGGAGAAACAGGAACCAACAGGGAGAAACAGGAACCAACAGGGAGAAACAGGAACCAACAGTGACAGACAGGAACAAACAGGAACCAACAGGGAGAAACAGGAACCAACAGGGAGAAACAGGAACCAACAGGGAGAAACAGGAACCAGGAGAAACAGGGAGAAACAGGAACCAACAGGGAGAAACAGGAACCAACAGGGAGAAACAGGAACCAACAGGGAGAAACAGGAACCAACAGGGAGAAACAGGAACCAACAGGAAACAGAAACCAACAGGGAGAAACAGGAACCAACAGGGAGAAACAGGAACCAACAGGGAGAGACCAACAGGGAGAAACAGGAACCAACAGGGAGAAACAGGAACCAACAGGGGAAACAGGAACCAACAGGGAGAAACCAACAGGGAGAAACAGGAACCAACAGGGAGAAACAGGAACCAACAGGGAGAAACAGGAACCAACAGGGAGAAACAGGAACCAACAGGGAGAAACAGGAACCAACAGGGAGAAACAGGAACCAACAGGGAGAAACAGGAACCAACAGGGAGAAACAGGAACCAACAGGAGAAACAGGGAGGAACCAACAGGGAGAAACAGGAACCAACAGGGAGAAACAGGAACCAACAGGGAGAAACAACAGGGAGAAACAGGAACCAACAGGGAGAAACAGGAACCAACAGGGAGAAACAGGAACAACAACAGGGGGAGAAACAGGAACCAACAGGGAGAAACAGGAACCAACAGGGAGAAACAGAACCAACAGGAACCAACAGGGAGAAACAGGAACCAACAGGGAGAAACAGGAACCAACAGGGGAGAAACAGGAACCAACAGGGAGAAACAGGAACCAACAGGGAGAAACAGGAACCAACAGGGAGAAACAGGAAAACAGGGAACAAACAGGGAGAAACAGGAACCAACAGGGAGAAACAGGAACCAACAGGGAGAAACAGGAACCAACAGGGAAAACAGGAACCAACAGGGAGAAACAGGAACCAACAGGGAGAAACAGGAACCAACAGGGAGAAACAGGAACCAACAGGGAGAAACAGGAACCAACAGGGACCAACAGGAACCAACAGGGAGAAACAGGAACCAACAGGGAGAAACAGAACCAACAGGGAGAAACAGGAACCAACAGGGAGAAACAGGAACCAACAGGGAGAAACAGGAACCAACAGGGAGAAACAGGGAAACAGGAACCAACAGGGAGAAACAGGAACCAACAGGGAGAAACAGGAACCAACAGGGAGAAACAGGAACCAACAGGGAGAAACAGGAACCAACAGGGAGAAACAGGAACCAACAGGGAGAAACAGGAACCAACAGGGAGAAACAGGAACAAACGGGGAAACACAGAAACCAACAGGAACCAACAGGCAGAAACAGGAACCAACAGGGAGAAACTGGAACCAACAGGGAGAAACAGGAACCAACAGGGAGTAAACAGGAACCAGCAGGGAGAAACAGGAACCAACAGGGAGAAACAGGAACCAACAGGGAGAAACAGGAACCAACAGGGAGAGAAACAGGAACCAACCAACAGGGAGAAACAGGAACCAACAGGGAGAAACAGGAACCAACAGGGAGAAACAGGAACCAACAGGGAGAAACAGGAACCAACAGGGAGAAACAGGAAACAGGAACCAACAGGGAGGAGGAAACAGGAACCAACAGGGAGAAACAGGAAACCAACAGGGAGAAACAGGAACCAGGGAGAAACAGGAACCAACAGGGAGGAACAGGAACCAACAGGGAAACAGGGGACCAACAGGGAAACAGGAACCAACAGGGAGAAACAGGAACCAACAGAGAGAAACAGGAACCAACAGGGAGAAACAGGAACCAACAGGGAGAAACAGGAACCAACAGGGAGAAACAGGAACCAACAGGGAGAAACAGGAACCAACAGGGAGAAACAGGAACCAACAGGGAGAAACAGGAACCAACAGGGAGAAACAGGGAGAAACAGGAACCAACAGGGAGAAACAGGAACCAACAGGGAGAAACAGGAACCAACAGGGAGAAACAGGAACCAACAGGGAGAAACAGGAACCAACAGGGAGAAACAGGAACCAACAGGGAGAAACAGGAACCAAAACAGGAACCAACAGGGGAAACAGGAACCAACAGGAGAACCAACAAACAGGAACCAACAGGGAGAAACAGGAACCAACAGGGGAGAAACAGGGGAAACACCAACAGGGAAACAGAAACAGGAACCAAACCAACAGGGAGAAACAGGAACCAACAGGAGAAACAGGAACCAACAGGGAGAAACAACCAACAGGGAGAAACAGGAACCAACAGGGAGAAACAGGAACCAACAGGGAGAAACCAACAGGAACCAACAGGGAGAAACAGGAACCAACAGGGAGAAACAGGAACCAACAGGGAGAAACAGGAACCAACAGGGAGAAACAGGAACCAACAGGGAGAAACAGGAACCAACAGGGAGAAACAGGAACCAACAGGGAGAAACAGGAACCAACAGGGAGAAACAGGAACCAACAACAGGGAGAAACAGGAACCAACAGGGAGAAACAGGAACCAACAGGGAGAAACAGGAACCAACAGGGAGAAACAGGAACCAACAGGGAGAAACAGGGAGAAACAGGAACCAACAGGGAGAAAACAGGGAGAAACAGGAACCAACAGGGAGAAACAGGAACCAACAGGGAGAAACAGGAACCAACAGGGAGAAACAGGAACCAACAGGGAGAAACAGGAACCAGCAGGGAGAAACAGGAACCAACAGGGAGAAACAGGAAC
This sequence comes from Oncorhynchus nerka, assembly GCF_034236695.1. Classification (NCBI taxonomy): domain Eukaryota; kingdom Metazoa; phylum Chordata; class Actinopteri; order Salmoniformes; family Salmonidae; genus Oncorhynchus; species Oncorhynchus nerka. The sequence goes on along the minus strand of NC_088417.1, from coordinate 94,982,088 downwards.
CAACAGGGAGAAACAGGGAGAAACAGGAACCAACAGGGAGAAACAGGAACCAACAGGGAGAAACAGGAACCAACAGGGAGAAACAGGAATCAACAGGGAGAAACAGGAACCAACAGGGAGAAACAGGAACCAACAGGGAGAAACAGGAACCAACAGGGAGAAACAGGAACCAACAGGGAGAAACAGGAACCAACAGGGAGAAACAGGAACCAACAGGGAGAAACAGGAACCAACAGGGAGAAACAGGAACCAACAGGGAGAAAGGGAGGAACCAACAGGAACCAACAGGGAGAAACAGGAATCAAACCAACAACAGGGAGGGAGAAACAGGAACCAACAGGGAGAAACAGGAACCAACAGGGAGAAACAGGAACCAACAGGGAGAAACAGGAACCAACAGGGAGAAACAGGAACCAACAGGGAGAAACAGGAACCAACAGGGAGAAACAGGAACCAACAGGGAGAAACAGGAACCAACAGGGAGAAACAGGAACCAACAGGGAGAAACAGGAACCAACAGGGAGAAACAGGAACCAACAGGGAGAAACAGGACCAACAGGGAAACAGGAACCAACAGGGAGAAACAGGAACCAACAGGGAGAAACAGGAACCAACCAACAGGGAGAAACAGGAACCAACAGGGAGAAACAGGAACCAACAGGGAGAAACAGGAACCAACAGGGAGAAACAGGAATCAACAGGGAGAAACCAACAGGGAGAAACAGGAACCAACAGGGAGAAACAGGAACCAACAGGGAGAAACAGGAACCAACAGGGAGAAACAGGAACCAACAGGGAGAAACAGGAACCAACAGGGAGAAACAGGAACCAACAGGGAGAAACAGGAAACAGGGAGAAACAGGAACCAACAGGGAGAAACAGGAACCAACAGGGAGAAACAGGAACCAACAGGGAGAAACAGGAACCAACAGGAGAAACAGGAACCAACAGGGAGAAACAGGAACCAACAGGGAGAAACAGGAACCAACAGGGAGAAACAGGACCAACAGGGAGAAACAGGAACCAACAGGGAGAAACAGGGAGTAACCCAAACAGGGAAACAGGAACCAACAGGGAGAAACAGGAACCAACAGGGAGAAACAGGAACCAACAGGGAGAAACAGGAACCAACAGGGAGAAACAGGAACCAACAGGGAGAAACAGGAACCAACAGGGAGAAACAGGAACCAACAGGGAGAAACAGAAACCAACAGGGAGAAACAGGAACCAACAGGGAGAAACAGGAACCAACAGGGAGAAACAGGAACCAACAGGGAGAAACAGGAACCAACAGGGAGAAACAGGAACCAACAGGGAGAAACAGGAACCAACAGGAACCAACAGGGAGAAACAGGAACCAACAGGAGAAACAGGAACCAACAGGGAGAAACAGGAACCAACAGGGAGAAACAGGAACCAACAGGGGAAACAGGAACCAACAGGGAGAAACAGGAACCAACAGGAGAGGAAAACAGGACACCAACAGGGAGGAACAGGAAAAGAAAAGGAACCAACAGGAACCAACAGGGAGAAACAGGGAACAACAGGGGAGAAACAGGAACCAACAGGGAGAAACAGGAACCAACAGGGAGGAACCAACAGGGAGAAACAGGAACCAACAGGGAGAAACAGGAACCAACAGGGAGAAACAGGAACCAACAGGGAACAGGAACAACAGGGGAACCAACAGGGAGAGAAACAGGGAGAAACAGGAACCAACAGGGAGAAACAGGAACCAACAGGGAGAAACAGGAACCAACAGGGAGAAACAGGAACCAACAGGGAGAAACAGGAACCAACAGGGAGAAACAGGAACCAACAGGGAGAGAAACAGGAACCAACAGGGAGGGAGAAACAGGAACCAACAGGGAGAAACAAACAGGAACCAACAGGGAGAAACAGGAACCAACAGGGAGAAACAGGAACCAACAGGGAGGAAACAGGGAGAAAACCAACAGGAGAAACAGGAACCAACAGGGAACAACAGGGGAGAAACAGGAACCAACAGGGAGAAACAGGAACCAACAGGGAGAAACAGGAACCAACAGGGAGAAACAGGAACCAACAGGGAGAAACAGGGACCAACAGGGGAAACAGGAACCAACAGGGAGAAACAGGAACCAACAGGGAGAAACAGGAACCAACAGGGAGAAACAGGAACCAACAGGGAGAAACAGGAACCAACAGGGAACACAGGAACCAACAGGGAGAAACAGAAACAGGAACCAACAGGGAGAAACAGGAACCAACAGGGAGAAACAGGAACCAACAGGGAGAAACAGGAACCAACAGGGAGAAACAGGAACCAACAGGGAGAAACAGGAACCAACAGGGAGAACCAACAGGGAGAAACAGGAACCAACAGGGAGAAACAGGAACCAACAGGGAAACCAACAGGGAGAAACAGGAACCAACAGGAGAACAGGGGCCAACAGGGACCAACAGGGGAAGAAACAGGAATCAACAGGGAGGAAAACCAACAGGGAGAAACAGGAACCAACAGGGGAAACAGGGTTCCAACAGGAGGAAACAGGGGAACCAACAGGAGAAACAGGCCAACAGGGAAAACAGGAACCAACAGGGAGAAACAGGAACCAACAGGGAGAAACAGGAACCAACAGGGAGAAACAGGAACCAACAGGGAGTAAACAGGAACCAACAGGGAGAAACAGGAACCAACAGGGAGAAACAGGAACCAACAGGGAGAAACAGGAACCAACAGGGAGAAACAGGAACCAACAGGGAGAAACAGGAACCAACAGGGAGAAACAGGAACCAACAGGGAGAAACAGGAACCAACAGGGAGAAACAGGAACCAACAGGGAAACACAGGAACCAACAGGGAGAAACAGGAACCAACAGGGAGAAACAGGAACCAACAGGGAGAAACAGGAACCAACAGGGAGAAACAGGAACCAACAGGGAGAAACAGGGAACCAACAGGGAGAAACAGGAACCAACAGGGAGAAACAGGAACCAACAGGGAGAAACAGGAACCAACAGGGAGAAACAGGGAGAAACAGGAACCAACAGGGAGAAACAGGAACCAACAGGGAGAAACAGGAACCAACAGGGAGAAACAGGAACCAACAGGGAGAAACAGGAACCAACAGGGAGAAACAGGAACCAACAGGGAGAAACAGGGACCAACAGGGGAGAAACAGGAACCAACAGGAGGCAAAAAGGGCCCAGGTGGGTCCAACAGAGGCCAACAGGGGGAAACAGGGATCAACAGGAGGATACAGGGTTCCAACAGGAGGAACAGGGGCCAACAGGAACAGGGGCCAACAGGAGGAACAGGGGCCAACAGGGAGAAACAGGGGAACCAACAGGAGGGAACAGGGGCCAACAGGAACAAACAGGGACAACAGGAGGAAAGGGTTCCAACAGAGGAAACAGGGCCAACAGGAAACAGGAACCACTGGGAGAAACACCTGGGAACCAACAGGGAGAAACAGGAGAAGACCAACAGGGAGAAACAGGAACCAACAGGGAGAAACAGGAACCAACAGGGAGAAACAGGAACCAACAGGGAAGCCAAACAGGAACCAACAGGGAGAACACAGGGAACAATAAACAGGGAGAAACAGCAGAACACTGGAGTGATAAAACAGGGAGAAACAGGCAAAAGACCAGAAACAGTAAATAAAACAGTATGGGGATGAGGAAAACAGGGGTACAACTGAGAAACACGAGGGAGAAACATGGAAATAACCAACAGGGAGAAACAGGACCAAACAGCAGAGAGAAACAGGAACCAACAGGGAGTCTGCTAAATGACTTAAATGTAAAGGTAAACAGGAGGAAACAGGGGCCAACAGGAGAAACAGGGGCCAACAGGAGGAAACAGGGGGCCAACAGGAGGAACAGGGTAAACAGGAGGAAACAACCAACAGGAGGAACAGGGTTCCAACAGGAACAGGAGGAAACAGGGCCAACAGGAGGAAAAGGGGCCAACAGGAGGAAACAGGAACAGGAGGAAACAGGGGGGAGAAACAGGAACCAACAGGGAGAAACAGGAACCAACAGGGAGAAACAGGAACCAACAGGGAGAAACAGGAACCAACAGAGGAGAAAACAGGGAGAAAAACAGGAACCAACAGGGAGAAACAGGAACCAACAGGGAGAAACAGGAACCAACAGGGAGAAACAGGAACCAACAGGGAGAAACAGGAACCAACAGGGAGAAACAGGAACCAACAGGGAGAAACAGGAACCAACAGGGAGAAACAGGAACCAACAGGGAGAAACAGGAACCAACAGGGAGAAACAGGAACCAACAGGGAGAAACAGGGAGACACAGGAACCAACAGGGAGAAACAGGAAACAACAGGGAGAAACAGGAACAAACAGGGAGAAACAGGAACCAACAGGGAGAAACAGGAACCAACAGGGAGAAACAGGAACCAACAGGGAGAAACAGGAACCAACAGGGAGAAACAGGAACCAACAGGGAGAAACAGGAACCAACAGGGAAACAGGGAAAGAGAACGAAACAGAAACCAACAGGAGACCAACAGGGACCAAAGGGGAACAGGAACCAACAGGGAGAAGGAACCAACAGGGAGAAACAGGAACCAACAGGGAGAAACAGGAACCAACAGGGAAAACAGGAACCAACAGGGAGAAACAGGAACCAACAGGGAGAAACAGGAACCAACAGGGAGAAACAGGAACCAACAGGGAGAAACAGGAACCAACAGGGAGAGGAACAGGGAACCAACAGGGAGAAACAACAGGGAGAAACAGGAACCAACAGGGAGAAACAGGAACCAACAGGGAGAAACAGGAACCAACAGGGAGAAACAGGAACCAACAGGGAGAAACAGGAACCAACAGGGAGAAACAGGAACCAACAGGGGAGAAAACAGGGGAAACAGGAACCAACAGGGAGAAACAGGAACCAACAGGGAGAAACAGGAACCAACAGGGAGAAACAGGAACCAACAGGGAGAAACAGGAACCAACAGGGAGAAACAGGAACCAACAGGGAGAAACAGGAACCAACAGGGAGAAACAGGAACCAACAGGGAGAAACAGGAACCAACAGGGAGAAACAGGACCAACAGGAAGAAACAGGAACCAACAGGGAGAAACAGGAACCAACAGGGAGAAACAGGAACCAACAGGGAGAAACAGGGAGAACCAACAGGGAGAAACAGGAACCAACAGGGAGAAACAGGAACCAACAGGGAGAAACAGAACCAACAGGGAGAAACAGGAACCAACAGGGAGAAACAGGAAACCAACAGGAGAGAAACAGGGAGAAACAGGAACCAACAGGGAGAAACAGGAACCAACAGGGAGAAACAGGAACCAACAGGGAGAAACAGGAACCAACAGGGAGACACAGGAACCAACAGGGAGAAAGAGGAACCAACAGGGAGAAACAGGGAGACACAGGAACCAACAGGAAGAAACAGGAAACAACAGGAGAGACCAACAGGGAGAAACAGGAACCAACAGGGAGAAACAGGAACCAACAGGGAGAAACAGGAACCAACAGGGAGAAACAGGAACCAACAGGGAAAAACGGGGACCAACAGGGAGAAACAGGGACCAACAGGGAGAAACAGGAACCAACAGGGAGAAACAGGGAACCAACAGGGAGGCAAAACCAACAGAGGAGAAACAGGAACCAACAGGGAGAAACAGGGGAGGGAAACAGGGGAACCAACAGGAGAAACAGGAACCAACAGGGAGAAACAGGAACAACACAGGAACCAACAGGGAAACAACAGGAAACAGAGAGAAACAGGAACCAACAGGGGAGAAACAGGGAGAAACAGGAACCAACAGGGAGAAACAGGAACCAACAGGGAGAAACAGGAACCAACAGGGAGAAACAGGGGAACAGGGAGAAACAGGAACCAACAGGGAGAAACAGGAACCAACAGGAGAAACAGGAACCAACAGGAACAGGGAGAAACAGGAGAAACAGGAACAACAGGAACCAACAGGGAGAAACAGGAACCAACAGGGAGAAACAGGAACCAACAGGGAGAAACAGGAACCAACAGGGAGAAACAGGAACCAACAGGGAGAAACAGAAACAGGAACCAACAGGGAGAAACAGGTCCAACAGACCAACAGGGGAAACAGGGATCAACAGGGAACAGGGGCCAACAGGGACCAACACAGGAAACAGGGATCAACAGGAGAAACAGGAACCAACAGGAGAAACAGGAACAACAACAGGGGCCAACAGAAAACAGGAACCAACAGGGAGAAACAGGAACCAACAGGGAGAAACAGGAACCAACAGGGAGAAACAGGAACCAACAGGGAGAAACAGGAACCAACAGGGAGAAACAGGAACCAACAGGGAGAAACAGGAACCAACAGGGAGAAACAGGACCAACAGGGAAAAACAGGAACCAACAGGGAGAAACAGGAACCAACAGGGAGAAACAGGAACCAACAGGGAGAAACAGGAACCAACAGGGAGAAACAGGAACCAACAGGGAGAAACAGGAACCAACAGGGAGAAACAGGAACCAACAGGGAGAAACAGGAACCAACAGGAGAAACAGGAACCAACAGGGAGAAACAGGAACCAACAGGGAGAAACAGGAACCAACAGGGAGAAACAGGAACCAACAGGGAGAAACAGGAACCAACAGGGAGAAACAGGAACCAACAGGGAGAAACAGGAACCAACAGGGAGAAACAGGAACCAACAGGGAGAAACAGGAACCAACAGGGGAGGACCAACAGGGAGAAACAGGAACCAACAGGGAGAAACAGGAACCAACAGGGAGAAACAGGAACCAACAGGGAGAAACAGGAACCAACAGGGAGGAACCAACAGGGAGAAACAGGAACCAACAGGGAGAAAACAGGGAGAAACAGGAACCAACAGGGAGAAACAGGAACCAACAGGGAGACCAACAGGGAGAAACAGGAACCAACAGGAGAAACAGAACCAACAGGGAGAAACAGGAACCAACAGGGAGAAACAGGAACCAACAGGGAGAAACAGGAACCAACAGGAGAAACAGGGAGAAACAGGAAAACAGGAGAAACAGGAACCAACAGGGAGAAACAGGAACCAACAGGGAGAAACAGGAACCAACAGGGAGAAACAGGAACCAACAGGGAGAAACAGGAACCAACAGGGAGAGGGGACCAACAGGGGAAACAAACCAACAGGGAGAAACAGGAACCAACAGGGAGAAACAGGAACCAACAGGGAGAAACAGGAACCAACAGGGAGAAACAGGAACCAACAGGGAGAAACAGGAACCAACAGGGAGAAACAGGAACCAACAGGGAGAAACAGGAACCAACAGGGAGAAACAGGAACCAACAGGAGAAACAGGAACCAACAGGAGACCAACAGGGAGAAACAGGAACCAACAGGGAGAACCAACAGGGGAACCAACAGGGAGAAACAGGAACCAACAGGGAGAAACAGGAACCAACAGGGAGAGAAACAGGGAAACACCAACAGGGAGAAACAGGAACCAACAGGGAGAAACAGGAACCAACAGGGAGAAACAGGAACCAACAGGGAGGAACCAAAACAGGAACCAACAGGGAGAAACAGGAACCAACAGGGAGAAACAGGAACCAACAGGGAGGGGAACCAACAGGGAGAAACAGGAACCAACAGGGAGAAACAGGAACCAACAGGGAGAAACAGGAACCAACAGGGAGAAACAGGAACCAACAGGGAGAAACAGGAACCAACAGAGAGGAACCAACAGGGAGAAACAGGAACCAACAGGGAGAAACAGGAACCAACAGGGAGAACCAACAGGAGAAACAGGAACCAACAGGGAGAAACAGGAACCAACAGGGAGAAACAGGAACCAACAGGGAGAAACAGGAACCAACAGGAGAAACAGGGACCAACAGGGAGAAAACCAACAGGGAGAAACAGGAACCAACAGGAGAGAACCAACAGGAACCAACAGGGAGAAACAGGGGAAACAACAGGGAGAAACAGGAACCAACAGGGAGAGAAACAGGGAGGAACCAACAGGGAGAAACAGGAACCAACAGGGAGAAACAGGAACCAACAGGGAAACAGGAACCAACAGGGAGAAACAGGAACCAACAGGGAGGAGACCAACAGGGAGAAACAGGAACCAACAGGGAGAAACAGGAACCAACAGGGAGAAACAGGAACCAACAGGGAGAAACAGGAACCAACAGGGAGAAACAGGAACCAACAGAGAGAAACAGGGAGAAACAGGGAGAAACAGGAACCAACAGGGAGAAAAAGGAACCAACAGGGAGAAACAGGAACCAACAGGGAGAAACAGGAACCAACAGAGAGAAACAGGGAGGGAACCAACAGGAGAAACGGGAACCAACAGGGAGAAACAGGGACCAACAGGGAGAAACGGGGACCAACAGGGAGAAACAGGAACAAACAGGGAGAAACAGGAACCAACAGGAGGCAAAAAGGGCCCAGGTGGGTCCAACAGGAGGCCAACAGGGGGGGGATCAACAGGAGGATACAACCAACAGGGGAACAGGGAACCAACAGGAGGGAACAGGGGCCAACAGGAGGAACAGGGGCCAACAGGAGGAAACAGGAACCAACAGGAGAAACAGGGACCAACAGGAACCAACATGAGGAAACAGGAACCAACAGGGAGAAACAGGAACCAACAGGGAGAAACAGGAACCAACAGGGAGAAACAGGAACCAACAGGGAGAAACAGAGACCAACAGGGAGAAACAGGAACCAACAGGGAGAAACAGGAACCAACAGGGAGAAACAGGAACCAACAGAAACAGGGAGAAACAGGAACCAACAGGGAGAAACAGGAACCAACAGGAAGAAACAGGAACCAACAGGGAGAAACAGGAACCAACAGGGAGAAACAGGAACCAACAGGGAGAAACAGAGACCAACAGGGAGAAACAGGAACCAACAGGGAGAAACAGGACCAACAGGGAGAAACAGGAACCAACAGGGAGGGAGAAACAGGAACCAACAGGGAGAAACAGGAACCAACAGGGAGAAAACAGGAACCAACAGGGAGAAACAGGAACCAACAGGGAGAAACAGGAACCAACAGGGAGAAACAGGAACCAACAGAGAAAGAACAGGGAGAAACAGGGAGAAACAGGAACCAACAGGGAGAAACAGGGGACCAACAGGGAGAAACAACCAACAGGGAGAAACAGGAACCAACAGGAGAAACAGGAACCAACAGGGAGAACAACAGGAACCAACAGGGAGAAACAGGAACCAACAGGGAGAAACAGGAACCAACAGGGAGAAACAGGAACCAACAGGGAGAAACAGGAACCAACAGGAGAAACAGGGAGAACAGGAACCAACAGGGAGAAACAGGAACCAACAGGGAGAAACAGGAACCAACAGGGAGAAACAGGAACCAACAGGGAGAAACAGGGAACCAACAGAGAAACAGGGAGAAACAGGAACCAACAGGGAGAAACAGGAACCAACAGGAGAAACAGGAACCAACAGGGAGAAACAGGAACCAACAGGGAGAAACAGGAACCAACAGGGAGAAACAGGAACCAACAGGGAGAAACAGGAACCAACAGGGAGAAACAGGAACCAACAGAGAAACGAAACAGGGAGAAACAGGAACCAACAGGGAGAAACAGGGACCAACAGGGAGAAACAGGGACCAACAGGGAGAAACAGGAACCAACAGGGAGAAACAGGAACCAACAGGAGAAACAGGAACCAACAGGGAGAAACAGGAACCAACAGGGAGAAACAGGAACCAACAGGGAGAAACAACAACAGGGAGAAACAGGAACCAACAGGGAGAAACAGGAACCAACAGGAGAAACAGAGACCAACAGGGAGAAACAGGGACCAAGGGAGAAACAGGAACCAACAGGGAGAAACAGGAACCAACAGGGAGAAACAGGAACAAACAGGGAAAACAGAAACCAACAGGGAGAAACAGGAACCAACAGGGAGAAACAGGAACCAACAGGGAGAAACAGGAACCAACAGGGAGAAACAGGAACCAACAGGGAGAAACAGGGGAACCAACAGGGAGAAACAGGAACCAACAGGGAGAAACAGGAACCAACAGGAGAAACAGGAACCAACAGGGAGAAACAGAACCAACAGGGGAAACAGGAACCAACAGGGAGAAACAGGAACAACAGAGAGAAACAGGGAGAAACAGGAACCAACAGGGAGAAACAGGAACCAACAGGAAGAAACAGGAACCAACAGGGAGAAACAGGAACCAACAGGGAGAAACAGGAACCAACAGGGAGAAACAGGAACCAACAGGGAGAAACAGGAACCAACAGGGAGAAACAGGAACCAACAGGGAGAAACAGGACCAACAGGGAGAAACAGGAACCAACAGGGAGAAACAGGGACCAACAGGGAGAAACAGGAACCAACAGGAGGGGAACCAACAGGGAGAAACGGGGACCAACAGGGAGAAACAGGGGACCAACAGGGGACAGGGAAACAGGAACCAACAGGAAGAAACAGAAACAGGGAGAACCAGGAACCAACAGGGAGAAACAGGAACCAACAGGGAGAAACAGAAACCAACAGGGAGAAACGGGAACCAACAGGGAGACCAACAGGGAGAAACAGGAACCAACAGGGAGAAACAGGAACCAACAGGGAGAAACAGGAACCAACAGAGAGAAACAGGGAGAAACAGGAACCAACAGGGAGAAACAGGAACCAACAGGGAGAAACAGGAACCAACAGGGAGAAACAAACAACAGGGAGAAACAGGACCAACAGGGAGAAACGGGAACCAACAGGGAGAAACAGGGACCAACAGGGAGAAACAGGAACCAACAGGGAGAAACAGGAACCAACAGAGAGAAACAGGGAGAAACAGGAACCAACAGGGAGAAACAGGAACCAACAGGGAGAAACAGGAACCAACAGGGAGAAACAGGAACCAACAGGGAGAAACAGGAACCAACAGGGAGAAACAGGAGACCAACAGGGAGAAACAGGAACCAACAGGGAGAAACAGGAACCAACAGAGGGAGAAACAGGAACCAACAGGGAGAAACAGGAACCAACAGGGAGAAACAGGGACCAACAGGGAGAAACAGGGAGAAACAGGAACCAACAGGGAGAAACAGGAACCAACAGGGAGAAACAGGAACCAACAGGGAGAAACAGGAACCAACAGGGAGAAACAGGAACCAACAGGGAGAAACAGGAACCAACAGGGAGAAACAGAGACCAAAAGGGAGAAACAGGAACCAACAGGGAGAAACAGGAACCAACAGGGAGAAACAGGAACCAACAGGGAGAAACAGGAACCAACAGGGAGAAACAGGAACCAACAGGAGAAACAGGAACCAACAGGGAGAAACAGGAACCAACAGGGAGAAACAGGAACCAACAGGGAGAAACAGGAACCAACAGGGAGAAACAGGAACCAACAGGGAGAAACAGGGACCAACAGGGAGAAACAGGAACCAACAGGGAGAAACAGGAACAACAACAGGGAGAAACAGGAACCAACAGGGAGAAACAGGAACCAACAGGAGAAACAGGAACCAACAGGAACCAACAGGGGAGAAACAGGAACCAACAGGGAGAAACAGGAACCAACAGGGAGAAACAGGAACCAACAGGAGAAAGAAAACAGGGAGAAACAGGAACCAACAGGGAGAAACGGGGACCAACAGGGGAACAGGGACCAACAGGGAGAAACAGGAACCAACAGGGAGAAACAGGACCAACAGGGAGAAACAGGAACCAACAGGGAGAAACAGGAACCAACAGGGAGAAACAGGGACCAACAACAGGAACCAACAGGGAGAAACAGGAACCAACAGGGAGAAACAGGAACCAACAGGGAGAAACAGGGACCAACAGGGAGAAACAAGAACCAACAGGGAGAAACAGGAACCAACAGGGAGAAACAGGAACCAACAGGGAGAAACAGGAACCAACAGAAACAGGGAGAAACAGGAACCAACAGGGAGAAACAGGAACCAACAGGAGAAACAGGAACCAACAGGGAGAAACAGGAACCAACAGGGAGAAACAGGAACCAACAGGGAGAAACAGGAACCAACAGGAAACAGGAACCAACAGGAAACCAACAGGAGAAACAGGGAGAAACAGGAACCAACAGGGAGAAACAGGGACCAACAGGGAGAAACAGGGACCAACAGGGAGAAACAGGAACCAACAGGGAGAAACAGGAACCAACAGGGAGAAACAGGAACCAACAGGGAGAAACAGGAACCAACAGGGAGAAACAGGAACCAACAGGGAGAAACAGGAACCAACAGGGAGAAACAGGAACCAACAGGGAGAAACAGAGACCAACAGGGAGAAACAGGGACCAACGGGGAGAAACAAGAACCAACAGGGAGAAACAGGAACCAACAGGGAGAAACAGGAACCAACAGGGAGAAACAGGAACCAACAGGGAGAAACAGGAACCAACAGGGAGAAACAGGAACCAACAGGGAGAAACAGGAACCAACAGGGAGAAACAGGAACCAACAGGGAGAAACAGGGAGAAACAGGAACCAACAGGGAGAAACAGGAACCAACAGGGAGAAACAGGAACCAACAGGGAGAAACAGGAACCAACAGGGAGAAACAGAGACCAACAGGGAGAAACAGGAACCAACAGGGAGAAACAGGAACCAACAGAGAGAAACAGGGAGAAACAGGAACCAACAGGGAGAAACAGGAACCAACAGGAAGAAACAGGAACCAACAGGGAGAACCAGGAACCAACAGGGAGAAACAGGAACCAACAGGGAGAAACAGGAACCAACAGAGAGAAACAGGGAGAAACAGGAACCAACAGGGAGAAACAGGAACCAACAGGGAGAAACAGGAACCAACAGGGAGAAACAGGAACCAACAGGGAGAAACAGGAACCAACAGAGAGAAACAGGGAGACCAACAGGGAGAAACAGGGACCAACAGGGAGAAACAGGAACCAACAGGGAGAAACAGGAACCAACAGGGAGAAACAGGGACCAACAGGGAGAAACAGGGACCAACAGGGAGAAACAGGGACCAACAGGAACCAACAGGAAGAAACAGGAACCAACAGGGAGAAACAGGAACCAACAGGGAGAAACAGGAACCAACAGGGAGAAACAGAAACCAACAGGGAGAAACAGGGAACCAACAGGGAGAAACGGGGACCAACAGGGGAAACGGGGAAACAGGGAGAAACAGGAACCAACAGGGAGAAACAGGAACCAACAGGGGAGAAACAGGAACCAACAGGGAGAAACAGGAACCAACAGGGAGAAACAGGAACCAACAGGGAGAAACAGGAACCAACAGGGAGAAACAGGAAACAACAGGGAGAAACAGGAACCAACAGGGAGACCAACAGGGAGAAACAGGAACCAACAGGGAGAAACAGGAACCAACAGGAGAAACAGGAACCAACAGGGAGAAACAGAAACCAACAGGGAGAAACGGGAATCAACAGGGAGAAACGGGGACCAACAGGGAGAAACGGGGACCAACAGGGAGAAACAGGAACCAACAGGGAGAAACAGGAACCAACAGAGAGAAACAGGGAGAAACAGGAACCAACAGGGAGAAACAGGAACCAACAGGGAGAAACAGGAACCAACAGGGAGAAACAGAAACCAACAGGGAGAAACGGGAATCAACAGGGAGAAACGGGGACCAACAGGGAGAAACGGGGACCAACAGGGAGAAACAGGAACCAACAGGGAGAAACAGGAACCAACAGAGAGAAACAGGGAGAAACAGGAACCAACAGGGAGAAACAGGAACCAACAGGGAGAAACAGGAACCAACAGGGAGAAACAGGAACCAACAGGGAGAAACAGGAACCAAAAGAGAGAAACAGAGACCAACAGGGAGAAACAGGGACCAACAGGGAGAAACAGGAACCAACAGAGAGAAACAGGAACCAACAGGGAGAAACGGGGACCAACAGGGAGAAACGGGGACCAACAGGGAGAAACAGGGAGAAACAGGAACCAACAGGGAGAAACAGGAACCAACAGGGAGAAACAGGAACCAACAGGGAGAAACAGGAACCAACAGGGAGAAACAGGAACCAACAGGGAGAAACAGGAACCAACAGGGAGAAACAGGAACCAACAGGGAGACACAGGAACCAACAGGGAGACAGGAACCAACAGGGAGAAACAGGAACCAACAGGGAGAAAGAGAAACAGGGAGAAACAGGAACCAACAGGGAGAAACAGGAACCAACAGGAAGAAACAGGAACCAACAGGGAGAAACAGGAACCAACAGGGAGAAACAGGAACCAACAGGGAGAAACAGAGAACCAACAGGGAGAAACAGGAACCAACAGGGAGAGGGACCAACAGGGGAAAACCAACAGGGAGAAAAGGGGGACCAACAGGGAGAAACAGGGAGAAACAGGAACCAACAGGGAGAAACAGGAACCAACAGGAGAGAAACAGGAACCAACAGGGAGAAACAGGAACCAACAGGGAGAAACAGGAACCAACAGGGAGAAACAGGAACCAACAGGAGAAAGAAACAGGGAGAAACAGGAACCAACAGGGGACGGGGACCAACAGAGACAACCAACAGGGAGAAACAGGAACCAACAGGGAGAAACAGGAACCAACAGGGAGAAACAGGGAGAAACAGGAACCAACAGGGAGAAACAGGAACCAACAGGGAGAAACAGGAACCAACAGGGAGAAACAGGAACCAACAGGGAGAAACAGGAACCAACAGGGAGAAACAGAGACCAACAGGAGAAACAGGGACCAACAGGGAGAAACAAGAACCAACAGGGAGAAACAGGAACCAACAGGGAGAAACAGGAACCAACAGGGAGAAACAGGAACCAACAGAGAGAAACAGGGAGAAACAGGAACCAACAGGGAGAAACAGGAACCAACAGGGAGAAACAGGAACCAACAGGGAGAAACAGGAACCAACAGGGAGAAACAGGAACCAACAGGGAGAAACAGGAACCAACAGGGAGAAACAGGAACCAACAGGGAGAAACAGGAAAACAGGAAACAACAGGGAGAAACAGGAACCAACAGGGAGAAACAGGGGACCAACAGGGAGAAACAGGAACCAACAGGGAGAAACAGGAACCAACAGGGAGAAACAGGACCCACAGGGAACAACAGGAACCAACAGGGAGAAACAGGAACCAACAGGGAGAAACAGGAACCAACAGGGAGAAACAGGAACCAACAGGGAGAAACAGGAACCAACAGGGAGAAACAGAGACCAACAGGGAGAAACAGGGACCAACGGGGAGAAACAAGAACCAACAGGGAGAAACAGGAACCAACAGGGAGAAACAGGAACAAACAGGGAAACACAGAAACCAACAGGGAGAAACAGGAACCAACAGGGAGAAACAGGAACCAACAGGGAGAAACAGGAACCAACAGGGAGAAACAGGAACCAACAGGGAGAAACAGGGAGAAACAGGAACCAACAGGGAGAAACAGGAACCAACAGGGAGAAACAGGAACCAACAGGGAGAAACAGGAACCAACAGGGGAGGAGACCAACAGGGAGAAACAGGAACCAACAGGGAGAAACAGGAACCAACAGAGAGAAAACAGGAACCAACAGGGAGAAACAGGAACCAACAGGGAGAAACAGGAACCAACAGGGAGAAACAGGAACCAACAGGAGAAACAGGAACCAACAGGGAGAAACAGGAACCAACAGGAGAAACAGAAACAGGGAGAAACAGGAACCAACAGGGAGAAACAGGAACCAACAGGGAGAAACAGGAACCAACAGGGAGAAACAGGAACCAACAGGGAGAAACAGGAACCAACAGGGAGAAACAGAACCAACAGGGAGAAACAGGGACCAACAGGGAGAAACAGGAACCAACAGGGAGAAACAGGAACCAACAGGGAGAAACGGGGACCAACAGGGGAAACGGGGACCAACAGGGAGAGAAACAGGAACCAACAGGAAGAAACAGGAACCAACAGGGAGAACAGGAACCAACAGGGAGAAACAGGAACCAACAGGGAGAAACAGAAACCAACAGGGAGAAACAGGAACCAACAGGGAGAAACAGGAACCAACAGGGAGAAACAGGGACCAACAGGGAGAAACAGGAACCAACAGGGAGAAACAGGAACCAACAGAGAGAAACAGGGAGAAACAGGAACCAACAGGGAGAAACAGGAACCAACAGGGAGAAACAGGAACCAACAGGGAGAAACAGAAACCAACAGGGAGAAACGGGAAACAACAGGGAGAAACGGGGACCAACAGGGAGAAACGGGGACCAACAGGGAGAAACAGGAACCAACAGGGAGAAACAGGAACCAACAGAGAGAAACAGGGAGAAACAGGAACCAACAGGGAGAAACAGGAACCAACAGGGAGAAACAGGAACCAACAGGGAGAAACAGGAACCAACAGGGAGAAACAGGAACCAACAGGGAGAAACAGGAGACCAACAGGGAGAAACAGGGACCAACAGGGAGAAACAGGAACCAACAGGGAGAAACAGGAACCAACAGGGAGAAACAGGGGACCAACAGGGAGAAACAGGGACCAACAGGGGAAACAGGGAGAAACAGGAACCAACAGGGAGAAACAGGAACCAACAGGGAGAAAAGGAACCAACAGGGGAACCAACAGGGAGAAACAGGAACCAACAGGGAGAAACAGGAACCAACAGGGAGAAACAGGAGACCAACAGGGAGAAACAGGGACCAACAGGGAGAGAACCAACAGGGAGAAACAGGAACCAACAGGGAGAAACAGGAACCAACAGGGAGAAACAGGAACCAACAGGAGAAACAGGGAGAAACAGGGAGAAACAGGAACCAACAGGGAGAAAACAGGAACCAACAGGGAGAAACAGGAACCAACAGGGAGAAACAGGAACCAACAGAGAGAAACAGGAACCAACAGGGAGAAAGGGAACCAACAGGGAGAAACAGGAACCAACAGGGAGAAACAGGGAGGGGACCAACAGGGAGAAACAGGAACAAACAGGGAGAAACAGGAACCAACAGGAGGCAAAAAGGGCCCAGGTGGGTCCAACAAAGGCCAACAGGGGGAAACAGGGATCAACAGGAGGAACAGGGTTCCAACAGGAGGGAACAGGGGCCAACAGGAGGGAACAGGGGCCAACAGGAGGAACAGGGGCCAACAGGAGGAAACAGGGCCAACAGGAGGAAACAGGGGCCAACAGGGACCAACAGGGGAGAAACAGGAACCAACAGGGAGAAACAGGAACCAACAGGGAGAAACAGGAACCAACAGGGAGAAACAGGAACCAACAGGGAGAAACAGGAGACCAACAGGGAGAAACAGGAACCAACAGGGAGAAACAGGAACCAACAGGGAGAAACAGGAACCAACAGGAGAAAACAGGAACCAACAGGGAGAAACAGGAACCAACAGGAAGAAACAGGAACCAACAGGGAGAAACAGGAACCAACAGGGAGAAACAGGAACCAACAGGGAGAAACAGAGACCAACAGGGAGAAACAGGAACCAACAGGGAGAAACGGGAACCAACAGGGAGAAACAGGGACCAACAGGGAGAAACGGGGACCAACAGGGAGAAACAGGGGACCAACAGGGAGAAACAGGGAGAAACAGGAACCAACAGGGAGAAACAGGAACCAACAGGGAGAAACAGGAACCAACAGGAACCAACAGGGAGAAACAGGAACCAACAGGGAGAAACAGGAACCAACAGGGAGAAACAGGAGACCAACAGGGAGAAACAGGGACCAACAGGGAGAAACAAGAACCAACAGGGAGAAACAGGAACCAACAGGGAGAAACAGGAACCAACAGGGAGAAACAGGAACCAACAGAGAGAAACAGGGAGAAACAGGAACCAACAGGGAGAAACAGGAACCAACAGGGAGAAACAGGAACCAACAGGGAGAAACAGGAACCAACAGGGAGAAACAGGAACCAACAGGGAGAAACAGGAACCAACAGGGAGAAACAGGAACCAACAGGGAGAAACAGAGACCAACGGGGAGAAACAGGGACCAACAGGGAGAAACAGGAACCAACAGGGAGAAACAGGAACCAACAGGGAGAAACAGGAACCAACAGGGAGAAACAGGAACCAACAGAGAGAAACAGGGAGAAACAGGGAGAAACAGGAACCAACAGGGAGAAACAGGAACCAACAGGGAGAAACAGGAACCAACAGGGGAGGAACCAACAGGAGAAACAGGAACCAACAGAGAGAAACGGGAACCAACAGGGAGAAACAGGAACCAACAGGGAGAAACAGGGGACCAACAGGGAGAAACAGGAACCAACAGGGAGAAACAGGAACCAACAGGAGGCAAAACAGGTGGGTCCAACAAAGGCCAACAGGGGAAACAGGGATCAACAGGAGGAACAGGGTTCCAACAGGAGGGAACAGGGGCCAACAGGAGGAACAGGGGCCAACAGGAGGAACAGGGGCCAACAGGAGGAAACAGGGGCCAACAGGGGAAACAGGGGCCAACAGGGACCAACAGGGACCAACATGAGGAAACAGGAACCAACAGGGAGAAACAGGAACCAACAGGGAGAAACAGGAACCAACAGGGAGAAACAGGAACCAACAGGGAGAAACAGAGACCAAAAGGGAGAAACAGGAACCAACAGGGAGAAACAGGAACCAACAGGGAGAAACAGGAACCAACAGAGAGAAACAGGGAGAAACAGGAACCAACAGGGAGAAACAGGAACCAACAGGAAGAAACAGGAACCAACAGGGAGAAACAGGAACCAACAGGGAGAAACAGGAACCAACAGGGAGAAACAGAGACCAACAGGGAGAAACAGGAACCAACAGAGAGAAACAGGAACCAACAGGGAGAAACAGGGACCAACAGGGAGAAACGGGGACCAACAGGGGGGGACCAACAGGGAGAAACAGGGAGAAACAGGAACCAACAGGGAGAAACAGGAACCAACAGGGAGAAACAGGAACCAACAGGAACCAACAGGGAGAAACAGGAACCAACAGGGAGAAACAGGAACCAACAGGGAGAAACAGGACCAACAGGGAGAAACAGGGACCAACAGGGGAGAAACAAGAACCAACAGGGAGAAACAGGAACCAAACAGGGAGAAACAGGAACCAACAGGGGAAACAGGAACCAACAGGAGAAACAGGGAGAAACAGGAACCAACAGGGAGAAACAGGAACCAACAGGGAAGAAACAGGAACCAACAGGGAGAAACAGGAACCAACAGGGAGAAACAGGAACCAACAGGGAGAAACAGGAACCAACAGGGAGAAACAGGAACCAACAGAGAAACGAAACAGGGAGAAACAGGAACCAACAGGGAGAAACAGGGACCAACAGGGAGAGAAACCAACAGGGAGAAACAGGAACCAACAGGGAGAAACAGGAAAAACAGGGAGAAACAGGAACCAACAGGAGAAACAGGGAAACAGGAACCAACAGGAGGCAAAAAAGGTGGGTCCAACAGAGGCCAACAGGGGGAAACAGGGATCAACAGGAGGAACAGGGGCCAACAGGGACCAACAGGGGAAACAGGGATCAACAGGAGGAAACAGGGAACCAACAGGAGGAAACAGGGGCCAACAGGAGGAAACAGGGGCCAACAGGGAACAACAGGAACCAACAGAGAGAAACAGGAACCAACAGGGAGAAACAGGACCCAACAGGGAGAAACAGGAACCAACAGGGAGAAACAGGAACCAACAGGGAGAAACAGGAACCAACAGGGAGAAACAGGAACCAACAGGGAGAAACAGGAACCAACAGGGAGAAACAGGACCAACAGGGAGAAACAGGAACCAACAGGGAGAAACAGGAGACCAACAGGGAGAAACAGAAACAACAGGAACCAACAGGGAGAAACAGGAACCAACAGGGAGAAACAGGAACCAACAGGGAGAAACAGGAACCAACAGGGAGAAACAGGACCAACAGGGAGAAACAGGAGAAACAGGAACCAACAGGGAGAAACAGGAACCAACAGGGAGAAACAGGAACCAACAGGGAGAAACAGGAACCAGAGAAACAGAGACCAACAGGGAGAAACAGGGACCAACAGGAGAAACAGGAACCAACAGAGAAAACAGGAACCAACAGGGAGAAACAGGGACCAACAGGGAGAAACAGGGACCAACAGGAGAAACAGGGAGAAACAGGAACCAACAGGGAGAAACAGGAACCAACAGGGAGAAACAGGAACCAACAGGGAGAAACAGGAACCAACAGGGAGAAACAGGAACCAACAGGGAGGGACCAACAGGGAGAAACAGGAACCAACAGGGAGAAACAAGAACCAACAGGGAGAAACAGGAACCAACAGGGAGAAACAGGAACAAACAGGGAGAAACAGGAACCAACAGGGAGAAACAGGAACCAACAGGGAGAAACAGGAACCAACAGGGAGAACCAGGAACCAACAGGGAGAAACAGGAACCAACAGGGAGAAACAGGAAAACAGGAACCAACAGGGAGAAACAGGAACCAACAGGGAGAAACAGGAACCAACAGGGAGAAACAGGAACCAACAGGGAGAAACAGAGACCAACAGGGAGAAACAGTAACCAACAGGGAGAAACAGGAACCAACAGGGAGAAACAGGAACCAACAGGGAGAAACAGGAACCAACAGGAGAAACAGGAACCAACAGGGAGAAACAGGAACCAACAGGGAGAAACAGGAACCAACAGGGAGAAACAGGAACAACAGGAGAAACAGGGAGAAACAGGAACCAACAGGGAGAAACAGGAACCAACAGGGAGAAACAGGAACCAACAGGGAGAAACAGGAACCAACAGGGAGAAACAGGAACCAACAGAGAGAAACAGAGACCAACAGGGAGAAACAGGGACCAACAGGGAGAAACAGGAACCAACAGGAGAAACAGGAACCAACAGGGAGAAACAGGGACCAACAGGGAGAAACAGGGACCAACAGGGAGAAACAGGGACCAACAGGAACCAACAGGAAGAAACAGGAACCAACAGGGAGAAACAGGAACCAACAGGGAGAAACAGGAACCAACAGGGAGAAACAGAACCAACAGGAGAAACAGGAATCAACAGGGGAAACAGGGACCAACAGGGAGAAACGGGGACCAACAGGGAGAAACAGGAACCAACAGGGAGAAACAGGAACCAACAGAGAAACAGGGAGAAACAGGAACCAACAGGGAGAAACAGGAACCAACAGGGAGAAACAGGAACCAACAGGGAGAAACAGAAACCAACAGGGAGAAACAGGAACCAACAGGGAGAAACAGGGACCAACAGGGAGAAACAGGGACCAACAGGGAGAAACAGGAACCAACAGGGAGAAACAGGAACCAACAGGAGAAACAGGGAGAAACAGGAACCAACAGGGAGAAACAGGAACCAACAGGGAGAAACAGGAACCAACAGGGAGAAACAGGAACCAACAGGGAGAAACAGGAACCAACAGGGAGAACAGGACCAACAGGGAGAAACAGGGACCAACAGGAGAAACAGGAACCAACAGAGAGAAACAGGAACCAACAGGGAGAAACAGGGACCAACAGGGAGAAACGGGACCAACAGGGAGAAACAGGGAGAAACAGGAACCAACAGGGAGAAACAGGAACCAACAGGGAGAAACAGGAACCAACAGGGAGAAACAGGAACCAACAGGGAGAAACAGGAACCAACAGGGAGAAACAGAGACCAACGGGGAGAAACAGGGGGGGAGAAACAGAACCAACAGGGAGAAACAGGAACCAACAGGGAGAAACAGGAACCAACAGGGAGAAACAGGAACCAACAGAGAGAAACAGGGAGAAACAGGGAGAAACAGGAACCAACAGGGAGAAAAAGGAACCAACAGGGAGAAACAGGAACCAACAGGGAGAAAGAGGAACCAACAGAGAAACGGGAACCAACAGGGAGAAACGGGAACCAACAGGGAGAAACAGGGACCAACAGGGAGAAACGGGGACCAACAGGGAGAAACAGGAACAAACAGGGAGAAACAGGAACCAACAGGAAAAAGGGCCCAGGTGGGTCCAACAACAGGAACCAACAGGGGGAAACAGGGATCAACAGGAGGATACAGGGTTCCAACAGGAGGGAACAGGGGCCAACAGGAGGGAACAGGGGCCAACAGGGAGAAACAGGAACCAACAGGGAGAAACAGGGACCAACAGGGAGAAACAGGAACCAACAGGGAGAAACAGGAACCAACAGGGAGAAACAGGAACCAACAGGGAGAAACAGGAACCAACAGGGAGAAACAGGAACCAACAGGGAGAAACAGGAACCAACAGGGAGAAACAGGAACCAACAGGGAGAAACAGGAACCAACAGAGAGAAACAGGGAGAAACAGGAACCAACAGGGAGAAACAGGAACCAACAGGAAGAAACAGGAACCAACAGGGAGAAACAGGAACCAACAGGGAGAAACAGGAACCAACAGGGAGAAACAGAGACCAACAGGGAGACCAACAGGGAGAAACAGGGACCAACAGGGAGAAACGGAACCAACAGGAGAAACAGGAACCAACAGGGAGAAACAGGAACCAACAGGGAGAAACAGGAACCAACAGGGAGAAACAGGAACCAACAGGGAGAAACAGAGACCAACAGGGAGAAACAGGAACCAACAGGGAGAAACAAGAACCAACAGGGAGAAACAGGAACCAACAGGGAGAAACAGGAACCAACAGGGAGAAACAGGAACCAACAGAGAGAAACAGGGAGAAACAGGAACCAACAGGGAGAAACAGGAACCAACAGGGAGAAACAGGAACCAACAGGGAGAAACAGGAACCAACAGGGAGAAACAGGAACCAACAGGGAGAAACAGGAACCAACAGGGAGAAACAGGAACCAACAGGGAGAAACAGAGACCAACAGGGAGAAACAGGAACCAACAGGGAGAAACAGGAACCAACAGGGAGAAACAGGAACCAACAGGGAGAAACAGGAACCAACAGGGAGAAACAGGAACCAACAGAGAGAAACAGGGAGAAACAGGGAGAAACAGGAACCAACAGGGAGAAAAAGGAACCAACAGGGAGAAACAGGAACCAACAGGGAGAAAGAGGAACCAACAGAGAGAAACGGGAACCAACAGAGAGAAACGGGAACCAACAGGGAGAAACGGGGACCAACAGGGAGAAACGGGGACCAACAGGGAGAAACAGGAACAAACAGGGAGAAACAGGAACCAACAGGAGGCAAAAAGGGCCCAGGTGGGTCCAACAAAGGCCAACAGGGGGAAACAGGGATCAACAGGAGGATACAGGGTTCCAACAGGAGGGAACAGGGGCCAACAGGAGGGAACAGGGGCCAACAGGAGGGAACAGGGGCCAACAGGAGGAAACAGGGGCCAACAGGAGGAAACAGGAACCAACAGGGAGAAACAGGAACCAACAGGGAGAAACAGGAACCAACAGGGAGAAACAGGAACCAACAGGGAGAAACAGGAACCAACAGGGAGAAACAGAGACCAAAAGGGAGAAACAGGAACCAACAGGGAGAAACAGGAACCAACAGGGAGAAACAGGAACCAACAGAGAGAAACAGGGAGAAACAGGAACCAACAGGGAGAAACAGGAACCAACAGGAAGAAACAGGAACCAACAGGGAGAAACAGGAACCAACAGGGAGAAACAGGAACCAACAGGGAGAAACAGAGACCAACAGGGAGAAACAGGAACCAACAGGAGAAACAGGAACCAACAGGGAGAAACAGGGACCAACAGGGAGAAACGGGACCAACAGGAGAAAGAAAGGGGACCAACAGGGAGAAACAGGAGAAACAGGAACCAACAGGGAGAAACAGGAACCAACAGGGAGAAACAGGAACCAACAGGAACCAACAGGGAGAAACAGGAACCAACAGGGAGAAACAGGAACCAACAGGGAGAAACAGAGACCAACAGGGAGAAACAGGGACCAACAGGGAGAAACAAGAACCAACAGGGAGAAACAGGAACCAACAGGGAACAGGAACCAACAGGGAGAAACAGGAACCAACAGAGAGAAACAGGGAGAAACAGGAACCAACAGGGAGAAACAGGAACCAACAGGAGAAACAGGAACCAACAGGGAGAAACAGGAACCAACAGGGAGAAACAGGAACCAACAGGGAGAAACAGGAACCAACAGGGAGAAACAGGAACCAACAGGAACGAAACAGGGAGAAACAGGAACCAACAGGGAGAAACAGGACCAACAGGGAGAAGACAGGGACCAACAGGGAGAAACAGGAACCAACAGAGAGAAACAGGGAGAAACAGGAACCAACAGGGAGAAACGGGGACCAACAGGAGGCAAAAAGGGCCCAGGTGGGTCCAACAGAGGCCAACAGGGGGAAACAGGGATCAACAGGAGGGAACAGGGGCCAACAGGGATCAACAGGAGGATACAGGGGCCAACAGGAGGAAACAGGGGCCAACAGGAGGAAACAGGGGCCAACAGGGAACAACAGGAACCAACAGAGAGAAACAGGAACCAACAGGGAGAAACAGGACCCAACAGGGAGAAACAGGAACCAACAGGGAGAAACAGGAACCAACAGGGAGAAACAGGAACCAACAGGGAGAAACAGGGACCAACAGGGAGAAACAGGAACCAACAGGGAGAAACAGGAACCAACAGGGAGAAACAGGAACCAACAGGGAGCAACAGGGAGAAACAGGGAGAAACAGGAAACAACAGGAACCAACAGGGAGAAACAGGAACCAACAGGGAGACACAGGAACCAACAGGGAGAAACAGGAACCAACAGGGAGAAACAGGAACCAACAGGGAGAAACAGGGAGAAACAGGAACCAACAGGGAGAAACAGGAACCAACAGGGAGAAACAGGAACCAACAGGGAGAAACAGGAACCAAAAGAGAGAAACAGAGACCAACAGGGAGAAACAGGGACCAACAGGGAGAAACAGGAACCAACAGAGAGAAACAGGAACCAACAGGGAGAAACAGGAACCAACAGGGAGAAACAGGGACCAACAGGGAGAAACAGGGAGAAACAAACAGGAACCAACAGGAGAAACAGGAACCAACAGGGAGAAACAGGAACCAACAGGGAGAAACAGAACCAACAGGGAGAAACAGGACCAACGGGGAGAAACAACAGGAGAGAACCAACAGGGAGAAACAGGAACCAACAGGGAGAAACAGGAACCAACAGGGAGGGAGAAACAGGAACCAACAGGGAAAAGAAACAGGCCAACAGGGGGAAACAGGGATCAACAGGAGGAACAGGGACCAACAGGGAGAAACAGGAACCAACAGGAGAAACAGGAACCAACAGGGAGAAACAGGAACCAACAGAGGAGAAACAGGAGGAAACACCAACAGGGAGAAACAGGAACCAACAGGGAAGAAACAGGAACCAACAGGGAGAAACAGGAACCAACAGGGAGAAACAGGAACCAACAGGGAGAAACAGGAACCAACAGGGAGAAACAGAGACCAACAGGGAGAAACAGGAACCAACAGGGAGAAACAGGAACCAACAGGGAGAAACAGGAACCAACAGAGAGAAACAGGGAGAAACAGGAACCAACAGGGAGAAACAGGAACCAACAGGAAGAAACAGGAACCAACAGGGAGAAACAGGAACCAACAGGAGAAACAGGAACCAACAGGGAGAAACAGAGACCAACAGGGAGAAACAGGAACCAACAGGGAGAAACAGGAACCAACAGGGAGAAACAGGAACCAACAGGGAGAAACAGGGACCAACAGGGAGAAACAGGGAGAAACAGGAACCAACAGGGAGAAACAGGAACCAACAGGGAGAGGAACCAACAGGAACCAACAGGGAGAAACAGGAACCAACAGGGAGAAACAGGAACCAACAGGGAGAAACAGGACCAACAGGGAGAAACAGGGACCAACAGGGAGAAACAGGGACCAACAGGGAGAGAACCAACAGGGAGAAACAGGAACCAACAGGGAGAAACAGGAACCAACAGGGAGAAACAGGAACCAACAGAGAGAAACAGGGAGAAACAGGAACCAACAGGGAGAAACAGGAACCAACAGGAGAAACAGGAACCAACAGAGAGAAAACAGGGAGAAACAGGAACCAACAGGGAGAAACAGGAACCAACAGGGAGAAACAGGAACCAACAGGGAGGGAAACAGGAACAACAACAGGGTCCAACAGAGGCCAACAGGGGGAAACAGGGATCAACAGGAGGGAACAAACAGGGACCAACAGGGGGAAACAGGGATCAACAGGAGGATACAGGGTTCCAACAGGAGGAAACAGGAACCAACAGGAGGAAACAGGAACCAACAGGGAAACAGGAACCAACAGAGAGAAACAGGAACCAACAGGGAGAAACAGGAACCAACAGGGAGAAACAGGAACCAACAGGGAGAAACAGGAACCAACAGGGAGAAACAGGGACCAACAGGGAGAAACAGGAACCAACAGGGAGAAACAGGAACCAACAGGAGAAACGGGGACCAACAGGAACCAACAGGAGAAACAGGAACCAACAGGGAGAAACAGGAACCAACAGGGAGAAACAGGAACCAACAGGGAGAAACAGGAACCAACAGGGAGAAACAGGAACCAACAGGGAGAAAGACCAACAGGGAGAAACGGGGACCAACAGGGAGAAACAGGAACCAACAGGGAGAAACAGGAACCAACAGGGAAACAGGGAGAAACAGGAACCAACAGGGAGAAACAGGAACCAACAGGGAGAAACAGGAACCAACAGGGAGAAACAGGAACCAACAGGGAGAAACAGGGAATCAACAGGGAGAAACAGGAACCAACAGGGAGAAACAGGGACCAACAGGGAGAAACAGGAACCAACAGGGAGAAACAGGAACCAAACAGAGAGAAACAGGGAGAAACAGGAACCAACAGGGAGAAACAGGAACCAACAGGGAGAAACAGGAACCAACAGGGAGAAACAGGAACCAACAGGGAGAAACAGGAACCAAACAGAGAGAAACAGGACCAACAGGGAGAAACAGGGACCAACAGGGAGAAACAGGAACCAACAGGGAGAAACAGGAACCAACAGGGAGAAACAGGAACCAACAGGGAGAAACGGGGACCAACAGGGAGAAACAGGGAGAAACAGGAACCAACAGGGAGAAACAGGAACCAACAGGGAGAAACAGGAACCAACAGGGAGAAACAGGAACCAACAGGGAGAAACAGGAACCAACAGGGAGAAACAGAGACCAACGGGGAGAAACAGGACCAACGGGGAGAAACAAGAACCAACAGGGAGAAACAGGAACCAACAGGGAGAAACAGGAACCAACAGGGAGAAACAGGAACCAACAGAGAGAAACAGGAGAAACAGGGAGAAACAGGAACCAACAGGGAGAAACAGGAACCAACAGGGAGAAACAGGAACCAACAGGGAGAAAGAGGAACCAACAGAGAGAAACAGGAACCAACAGAGAGAAACGGGAACCAACAGGGAGAAACGGGACCAACAGGGAGAAACAGGGACCAACAGGGAGAAACAGGAACCAACAGGGAGAAACAGGAACCAACAGGAGGCAAAAAGGGCCCAGGTGGGTCCAACAAAGGCCAACAGGGGGAAACAGGGATCAACAGGAGGATACAGGGTTCCAACAGGAGGGAACAGGGGCCAACAGGAGGGAACAGGGGCCAACAGGAGGGAACAGGGGCCAACAGGAGGAAACAGGAACCAACAGGGAGAAACAGGGGCCAACAGGGACCAACAGGGACCAACATGAGGAAACAGGAACCAACAGGGAGAAACAGGAACCAACAGGGAGAAACAGGAACCAACAGGGAGAAACAGGAACCAACAGGGAGAAACAGAGACCAAAAGGGAGAAACAGGAACCAACAGGGAGAAACAGGAACCAACAGGGAGAAACAGGAACCAACAGAGAGAAACAGGGAGAAACAGGAACCAACAGGGAGAAACAGGAACCAACAGGAAGAAACAGGAACCAACAGGGAGAAACAGGAACCAACAGGGAGAAACAGGAACCAACAGGGAGAAACAGAGACCAACAGGGAGAAACAGGAACCAACAGAGAGAAACAGGAACCAACAGGGAGAAACGGGGACCAACAGGGAGAAACGGGGACCAACAGGGAGAAACGGGGACCAACAGGGAGAAACAGGGAGAAACAGGAACCAACAGGGAGAAACAGGAACCAACAGGGAGAAACAGGAACCAACAGGAACCAACAGGGAGAAACAGGAACCAACAGGGAGAAACAGGAACCAACAGGGAGAAACAGAGACCAACAGGGAGAAACAGGGACCAACGGGGAGAAACAAGAACCAACAGGGAGAAACAGGAACCAACAGGGAGAAACAGGAACCAACAGGGAGAAACAGGAACCAACAGAGAGAAACAGGGAGAAACAGGAACCAACAGGGAGAAACAGGAACCAACAGGGAGAAACAGGAACCAACAGGGAGAAACAGGAACCAACAGGGAGAAACAGGAACCAACAGGGAGAAACAGGAACCAACAGGGAGAAACAGGAACCAACAGGGAGAAACAGGAAACAGGGAGAAACAGGAACCAACAGGGAGAAACAGGGACCAACAGGGAGAAACAGGAACCAACAGGGAGAAACAGGAACCAACAGGGAGAAACAGGGAAAAACAGGGAGAAACAGGAACCAACAGGGAGAAACAGGGAAAAACAGGAACCAACAGGAGGCAAAAAGGGCCCGGGTGGGTCCAACAGAGGCCAACAGGGGGAAACAGGGATCAACAGGAGGGAACAGGGGCCAACAGGGACCAACAGGGGGAAACAGGGATCAACAGGAGGATACAGGGTTCCAACAGGAGGAAACAGGGGCCAACAGGAGGAAACACGGGCCAACAGGGAACAACAGGAACCAACAGAGAGAAACAGGAACCAACAGGGAGAAACAGGACCCAACAGGGAGAAACAGGAACCAACAGGGAGAAACAGGAACCAACAGGGAGAAACAGGAACCAACAGGGAGAAACAGGGACCAACAGGGAGAAACAGGAACCAACAGGGAGAAACAGGAACCAACAGGGAGAAACAGGAACCAACAGGGGAGCAACAGGGGAAACCAGGAGAAAACAGGAAAAACAGGAACCAACAGGGAGAAACAGGAACCAACAGGGAGAAACAGGAACCAACAGGGAGAAACAGGAACCAACAGGGAGAAACAGGAACCAACAGGGAGAAACAGGGAGAAACAGGAACCAACAGGGAGAAACAGGAACCAACAGGGAGAAACAGGAACCAACAGGGAGAAACGGGGACCAACAGGAACCAACAGGAGAAACAGGAACCAACAGGGAGAAACCAGGAACCAACAGGGAGAAACAGGAACCAACAGGGAGAAACAGAAACCAACAGGGAGAAACAGGAACCAACAGGGAGAAACAGGGACCAACAGGGAGAAACAGGAACCAACAGGGAGAAACAGGAACCAACAGGGAGAAACAGGAACCAACAGGGAGAAGAAACAACAGGGAGAAACAGGAACCAACAGGGAGAAACAGGAACCAACAGGGAGAAACAGGAACCAACAGGGAGAAACAGGAACCAACAGGGAGAAACAGGAACCAACAGGGAGAAACAGGAACCAACAGGGAGAAACAGGGACCAACAGGGAGAAACAGGAACCAACAGGGAGAAACAGGAACCAACAGAGAGAAACAGGGAGAAACAGGAACCAACAGGGAGAAACAGGAACCAACAGGGAGAAACAGGAACCAACAGGGAGAAACAGGAACCAACAGGGAGAAACAGGAACCAAAGGAGAAACAGAGACCAACAGGGAGAAACAGGGAACCAACAGGGAGAAACAGGAACCAACAGAGAGAAACAGGAACCAACAGGGAGAAACGGGGACCAACAGGGAGAAACGGGGACCAACAGGGAGAAACAGGGAGAAACAGGAACCAACAGGGAGAAACAGGAACCAACAGGGAGAAACAGGAACCAACAGGGAGAAACAGGAACCAACAGGGAGAAACAGGAACCAACAGGGAGAAACAGAACCAACAGGGAGAAACAGAGACCAACAGGGAGAAACAAGAACCAACAGGGAGAAACAGGAACCAACAGGGAGAAACAGGAACCAACAGGGAGAAACAGGAACCAACAGGGAGAAACAGGGGAACCAACAGGGAGAAACAGGAACCAACAGGGAGAAACAGGAACCAACAGGGAGAAACAGGAACCAACAGGGAGAAACAGGAACCAACAGGGAGAAACAGGAACCAACAGGAGAAACAGGAACCAACAGGGAGAAACAGGGACCAACAGGGAGAAACAGGAACCAACAGGGAGAAACAGGAACAAACAGGGAGAAACAGGAACCAACAGGGGAAACAGGTCCAACAAAGGCCAACAGGGAGAAACAGGAACCAACAGGGAGAGCAACAGGAGAAACAGGGAGAAACAGGAAACAACAGAGAAACCAACAGGGAGAAACAGGAACCAACAGGGAGACACAGGAACCAACAGGGAGAAACAGGAACCAACAGGGAGAAACGGGGACCAACAGGGAGAAACAGGGAGAAACAGGAACCAACAGGGAGAAACAGGAACCAACAGGGAGAAACAGGAACCAACAGGGAGAAACAGGAACCAAAAGAGAGAAACAGAGACCAACAGGGAGAAACAGGGACCAACAGGGAGAAACAGGAACCAACAGAGAGAAACAGGAACCAACAGGGAGAAACGGGGACCAACAGGGAGAAACGGGGACCAACAGGGAGAAACAGGGAGAAACAGGAACCAACAGGGAGAAACAGGAACCAACAGGGAGAAACAGGAACCAACAGGGAGAAACAGGAACCAACAGGGAGAAACAGGAACCAACAGGGAGAAACAGAGACCAACGGGGAGAAACAGGGACCAACGGGGAGAAACAAGAACCAACAGGGAGAAACAGGAACCAACAGGGAGAAACAGGAACCAACAGGGAGAAACGGGGACCAACAGGGAGAAACGGGGACCAACAGGGAGAAACAGGAACAAACAGGGAGAAACAGGAACCAACAGGAGGCAAAAGGGCCCAGGTGGGTCCAACAAACCAACAGGGGGAAACAGGATCAACAGGAGGATACAGGGTTCCAACAGGAGAAACAGGGAACCAACAGGGGAACAGGGGCCAACAGGAGGGAACAGGGGCCAACAGGAGAAACAGGGGCCAACAGGAGGAAACAGGAACCAACAGGGACCAACAGGGACCAACATGAGGAAACAGGAACCAACAGGGAGAAACAGGAACCAACAGGGAGAAACAGGAACCAACAGGGAGAAACAGGAACCAACAGGGAGAAACAGAGACCAAAAGGGAGAAACAGGAACCAACAGGGAGAAACAGGAACCAACAGGGAGAAACAGGAACCAACAGAAGAAACAGGAGAAACAGGAACCAACAGGGAGAAACAGGAACCAACAGGGAGAAACAGGAACCAACAGGGAGAAACAGGAACCAACAGGGAGAAACAGAGACCAACAGGGAGAAACAGGAACCAACAGGGAGAAACAGGAACCAACAGGGAGAAACGGGGACCAACAGGGAGAAACGGGGACCAACAGGGAGAAACAGGGAGAAACAGGAACCAACAGGGAGAAACAGGAACCAACAGGGAGAAACAGGAACCAACAGGAACCAACAGGGAGAAACAGGAACCAACAGGGAGAAACAGGAACCAACAGGGAGAAACAGAACCAACAGGGAGAAACAGGACCAACAGGGAGAAACAGGAACCAACAGGGAGAAACAGGAACCAACAGGGAGAAACAGGAACCAACAGGGAGAAACAGGAACCAACAGAGAGAAACAGGGAGAAACAGGAACCAACAGGGAGAAACAGGAACCAACAGGAAGAAACAGGAACCAACAGGGAGAAACAGGAACCAACAGGGAGAACCAGGAACCAACAGGGAGAAACAGGAACCAACAGGGAGAAACAGGAACCAACAGGGAGAAACAGAGACCAACGGGGAGAAACAGAGACCAACGGGGAGAAACAAGAACCAACAGGGAGAAACAGGAACCAACAGGGAGAAACAGGAACCAACAGGGAGAAACAGGAACCAACAGAGAGAAACAGGGAGAAACAGGGAGAAACAGGAACCAACAGGGAGAAAAAGGAACCAACAGGGAGAAACAGGAACCAACAGGGAGAAAGAGGAACCAACAGAGAGAAACGGGAACCAACGGAGAGAAACGGGAACCAACAGGGAGAAACGGGGACCAACAGGGAGAAACGGGGACCAACAGGGAGAAACAGGAACAAACAGGGAGAAACAGGAACCAACAGGAGGCAAAAAGGGCCCAGGTGGGTCCAACAAAGGCCAACAGGGGGAAACAGGGATCAACAGGAGGATACAGGGTTCCAACAGGAGGGAACAGGGGCCAACAGGAGGGAACAGGGGCCAACAGGAGGGAACAGGGGCCAACAGGAGGAAACAGGGGCCAACAGGAGGAAACAGGGGCCAACAGGGACCAACAGGGACCAACATGAGGAAACAGGAACCAACAGGGAGAAACAGGAACCAACAGGGAGAAACAGGAACCAACAGGGAGAAACAGGAACCAACAGGGAGAAACAGAGACCAAAAGGGAGAAACAGGAACCAACAGGGAGAAACAGGAACCAACAGGGAGAAACAGGAACCAACAGAGAGAAACAGGGAGAAACAGGAACCAACAGGGAGAAACAGGAACCAACAGGAAGAAACAGGAACCAACAGGGAGAAACAGGAACCAACAGGGAGAAACAGGAACCAACAGGGAGAAACAGAGACCAACAGGGAGAAACAGGAACCAACAGAGAGAAACAGGAACCAACAGGGAGAAACGGGGACCAACAGGGAGAAACAGGAACCAACAGGGAGAAACAGGAACCAACAGGGAGAAACAGGGAGAAACAGGAACCAACAGGGAGAAACAGGAACCAACAGGGAGAAACAGGAACCAACAGGAACCAACAGGGAGAAACAGGAACCAACAGGGAGAAACAGGAACCAACAGGGAGAAACAGAGACCAACAGGGAGAAACAGGGACCAACGGGGAGAAACAAGAACCAACAGGGAGAAACAGGAACCAACAGGGAGAAACAGGAACCAACAGGGAGAAACAGGAACCAACAGAGAGAAACAG
This sequence comes from Oncorhynchus nerka, assembly GCF_034236695.1. NCBI lineage: Eukaryota > Metazoa > Chordata > Actinopteri > Salmoniformes > Salmonidae > Oncorhynchus > Oncorhynchus nerka. The sequence goes on along the minus strand of NC_088417.1, from coordinate 94,949,064 downwards.
GGAGAAACAGGAACCAACAGGGAGAAACAGGAACCAACAGGGAGAAACAGGAACCAACAGGGAGAAACAGGAACCAACAGGGAGAAACAGGAACCAACAGGGAGAAACAGGAACCAACAGGGAGAAACAGGAACCAACAGAGAGAAACGAAACAGGGAGAAACAGGAACCAACAGGGAGAAACGGGGACCAACAGGGAGAGACAGGGACCAACAGGGAGAAACAGGAACCAACAGGGAGAAACAGGGAAAAACAGGGAGAAACAGGAACCAACAGGGAGAAACAGGGAAAAACAGGAACCAACAGGGGAAAAGGAACCCGGGTGGGTCCAACAGAGGCCAACAGGGGGAAACAGGGATCAACAGGAGGGAACAGGGGCCAACAGGGACCAACAGGGGGAAACAGGGATCAACAGGAGGATACAGGGTTCCAACAGGAGGAAACAGGGGCCAACAGGAGGAAACACGGGCCAACAGGGAACAACAGGAACCAACAGAGAGAAACAGGAACCAACAGGGAGAAACAGGACCCAACAGGGAGAAACAGGAACCAACAGGGAGAAACAGGAACCAACAGGGAGAAACAGGAACCAACAGGGAGAAACAGGGACGAACAGGGAGAAACAGGAACCAACAGGGAGAAACAGGACCCAACAGGGAGAAACAGGAACCAACAGGGAGCAACAGGGAGAAACAGGGAGAAACAGGAAACAACAGGAACCAACAGGGAGAAACAGGAACCAACAGGGAGACACAGGAACCAACAGGGAGAAACAGGAACCAACAGGGAGAAATGGGGACCAACAGGGAGAAACAGGGAGAAACAGGAACCAACAGGAGGCAAAAAGGGCCCAGGTGGGTCCAACAGAGGCCAACAGGGGAAACAGGGATCAACAGGAGGAACAGGGGCCAACAGGGACCAACAGGGGGAAACAGGGATCAACAGGAGGATACAGGGTTCCAACAGGGAGAAACAGGGATCAACAGGAGGAACAGGGTTCCAACAGGAGAAACAGGGGCCAACAGGAGGAAACAGGGGCCAACAGGGAAAACAGGAACCAACAGGAGAAACAGGAACCAACAGGGAGAAACAGGACCCAACAGGGAGAAACAGGAACCAACAGGGAGAAACAGGAACCAACGGGGAGAAACAGAGACCAACAGGGAGAAACAGGGACCAACGGGGAGAAACAAGAACCAACAGGGAGAAACAGGAACCAACAGGGAGAAACAGGAACAAACAGGGAAACACAGAAACCAACAGGGAGAAACAGGAACCAACAGGGAGACACAGGAACCAACAGGGAGAAACGGGAACCAACAGGGAGAAACAGGAACCAACAGGGAGAAACAGGAACCAACAGGGAGAAACAGGAACCAACAGGGAGAAACAGGAACCAACAGGGAGAAACAGAGACCAACAGGGAGAAACAGGAACCAACAGGGAGAAACAGGAACCAACAGGGAGAAACAGGAACCAACAGAGAGAAAGAGGGAGGAACAGGAACCAACAGGGAGAAACAGGAACCAACAGGAAGAAACAGGAACCAACAGGGAGAACCAGGAACCAACAGGGAGAAACAGGAACCAACAGGGAGAAACAGGAACCAACAGAGAGAAACAGGGAGAAACAGGAACCAACAGGGAGAAACAGGAACCAACAGGGAGAAACAGGAACCAACAGGGAGAAACAGGAACCAACAGGAAGAAACAGGAACCAACAGGGAGAACCAGGAACCAACAGGGAGAAACAGGAACCAACAGGGAGAAACAGGAACCAACAGAGAGAAACAGGAACCAACAGAGAGAAACAGAGACCAACAGGGAGAAACAGGGACCAACAGGGAGAAACAGGAACCAACAGAGAGAAACGGGAACCAACAGGGAGAAACGGGGACCAACAGGGAGAAACAGGGACCAACAGGGAGAAACAGGGACCAACAGGGAGAAACAGGAACCAACAGGGAGAAACAGGAACCAACAGAGAGAAACAGGGAGAAACAGGAACCAACAGGGAGAAACAGGAACCAACAGGGAGAAACAGGAACCAACAGGGAGAAACAGGAACCAAAAGAGAGAAACAGAGACCAACAGGGAGAAACAGGGACCAACAGGGAGAAACAGGAACCAACAGAGAGAAACAGGAACCAACAGGGAGAAACGGGGACCAACAGGGAGAAACGGGGACCAACAGGGAGAAACGGGGACCAACAGGGAGAAACAGGGAGAAACAGGAACCAACAGGGAGAAACAGGAACCAACAGGGAGAAACAGGAACCAACAGGGAGAAACAGGAACCAACAGGGAGAAACAGAGACCAACGGGGAGAAACAGGGACCAACGGGGAGAAACAAGAACCAACAGGGAGAAACAGGAACCAACAGGGAGAAACAGGAACCAACAGGGAGAAACAGGAACCAACAGAGAGAAACAGGGAGAAACAGGGAGAAACAGGAACCAACAGGGAGAAAAAGGAACCAACAGGGAGAAACAGGAACCAACAGGGAGAAAGAGGAACCAACAGGAGAAACGGGAACCAACAGAGAGAAACGGGAACCAACAGGGAGAAACGGGGACCGGGGACCAACAGGGAGAAACGGGGACCAACAGGGAGAAACAGGAACCAACAGGGAGAAACGGGGACCAACAGGGAGAAACAGGAACAAACAGGGAGAAACAGGAACCAACAGGAGGCAAAAAGGGCCCAGGTGGGTCCAACAAAGGCCAACAGGGGGAAACAGGGATCAACAGGAGGATACAGGGTTCCAACAGGAGGGAACAGGGGCCAACAGGAGGGAACAGGGGCCAACAGGAGGGAACAGGGGCCAACAGGAGGAAACAGGGGCCAACAGGAGGAAACAGGGGCCAACAGGGACCAACAGGGACCAACATGAGGAAACAGGAACCAACAGGGAGAAACAGGAACCAACAGGGAGAAACAGGAACCAACAGGGAGAAACAGGAACCAACAGGGAGAAACAGAGACCAAAAGGGAGAAACAGGAACCAACAGGGAGAAACAGGAACCAACAGGGAGAAACAGGAACCAACAGAGAGAAACAGGGAGAAACAGGAACCAACAGGGAGAAACAGGAACCAACAGGAAGAAACAGGAACCAACAGGGAGAAACAGGAACCAACAGGGAGAAACAGGAACCAACAGGGAGAAACAGAGACCAACAGGGAGAAACAGGAACCAACAGAGAGAAACAGGAACCAACAGGGAGAAACGGGGACCAACAGGGAGAAACGGGGACCAACAGGGAGAAACAGGGAGAAACAGGAACCAACAGGGAGAAACAGGAACCAACAGGGAGAAACAGGAACCAACAGGGAGAAACAGGAACCAACAGGAACCAACAGGGAGAAACAGGAACCAACAGGGAGAAACAGGAACCAACAGGGAGAAACAGGAACCAACAGAGAGAAACGAAACAGGGAGAAACAGGAACCAACAGGGAGAAACGGGGACCAACAGGGAGAGACAGGGACCAACAGGGAGAAACAGGAACCAACAGGGAGAAACAGGACCCAACAGGGAGAAACAGGAACCAACAGGGAGAAACAGGAACCAACAGGGAGAAACAGGGACCAACAGGGAGAAACAGGAACCAACAGGGAGAAACAGGAACCAACGGGGAGAAACAGAGACCAACAGGGAGAAACAGGGACCAACAGGGAGAAACAAGAACCAACAGGGAGAAACAGGAACCAACAGGGAGAAACAGGAACCAACAGGGAGAAACAGGAACCAACAGAGAGAAACAGGGAGAAACAGGAACCAACAGGGAGAAACAGGAACCAACAGGAAGAAACAGGAACCAACAGGGAGAAACAGGAACCAACAGGGAGAAACAGGAACCAACAGGGAGAAACAGGAACCAACAGAAACAGGAACCAACAGGGAGAAACAGGAACCAACAGGGAGAAACAGGAACCAACAGAGAGAAACGAAACAGGGAGAAACAGGAACCAACAGGGAGAAACGGGGACCAACAGGGAGAGACAGGGACCAACAGGGAGAAACAGGAACCAACAGGGAGAAACAGGACCCAACAGGGAGAAACAGGAACCAACAGGGAGAAACAGGAACCAACAGGGAGAAACAGGGACCAACAGGGAGAAACAGGAACCAACAGGGAGAAACAGGAACCAACGGGGAGAAACAGAGACCAACAGGGAGAAACAGGGACCAACGGGGAGAAACAAGAACCAACAGGGAGAAACAGGAACCAACAGGGAGAAACAGGAACAAACAGGGAAACACAGAAACCAACAGGGAGAAACAGGAACCAACAGGGAGACACAGGAACCAACAGGGAGAAACGGGAACCAACAGGGAGAAACAGGAACCAACAGGGAGAAACAGGGAGAAACAGGAACCAACAGGGAGAAACAGGAACCAACAGGGAGAAACAGGAACCAACAGGGAGAAACAGGAACCAACAGGGAGAAACAGAGACCAACAGGGAGAAACAGGAACCAACAGGGAGAAACAGGAACCAACAGAGAGAAACAGGGAGAAACAGGAACCAACAGGGAGAAACAGGAACCAACAGGAAGAAACAGGAACCAACAGGGAGAACCAGGAACCAACAGGGAGAAACAGGAACCAACAGGGAGAAACAGGAACCAACAGGGAGAAACAGGAACCAACAGGGAGAAACAGGAACCAACAGGGAGAAACAGGAACCAACAGAGAGAAACAGAGACCAACAGGGAGAAACAGGGACCAACAGGGAGAAACAGGAACCAACAGAGAGAAACGGGAACCAACAGGGAGAAACGGGGACCAACAGGGAGAAACGGGGACCAACAGGGAGAAACGGGGACCAACAGGAACCAACAGGAAGAAACAGGAACCAACAGGGAGAACCAGGAACCAACAGGGAGAAACAGGAACCAACAGGGAGAAACAGAAACCAACAGGGAGAAACGGGAATCAACAGGGAGAAACGGGGACCAACAGGGAGAAACGGGGACCAACAGGGAGAAACAGGAACCAACAGGGAGAAACAGGAACCAACAGAGAGAAACAGGGAGAAACAGGAACCAACAGGGAGAAACAGGAACCAACAGGGAGAAACAGGAACCAACAGGGAGAAACAGGAACCAACAGGGAGAAACAGGAACCAAAAGAGAGAAACAGAGACCAACAGGGAGAAACAGGGACCAACAGGGAGAAACAGGGACCAACAGGGAGAAACAGGAACCAACAGAGAGAAACAGGAACCAACAGGGAGAAACGGGGACCAACAGGGAGAAACGGGGACCAACAGGGAGAAACAGGGAGAAACAGGAACCAACAGGGAGAAACAGGAACCAACAGGGAGAAACAGGAACCAACAGGGAGAAACAGGAACCAACAGGGAGAAACAGAGACCAACGGGGAGAAACAGGGACCAACGGGGAGAAACAAGAACCAACAGGGAGAAACAGGAACCAACAGGGAGAAACAGGAACCAACAGGGAGAAACAGGAACCAACAGAGAGAAACAGGGAGAAACAGGGAGAAACAGGAACCAACAGGGAGAAAAAGGAACCAACAGGGAGAAACAGGAACCAACAGGGAGAAAGAGGAACCAACAGAGAGAAACGGGAACCAACAGAGAGAAACGGGAACCAACAGGGAGAAACGGGGACCAACAGGGAGAAACGGGGACCAACAGGGAGAAACAGGAACAAACAGGGAGAAACAGGAACCAACAGGAGGCAAAAAGGGCCCAGGTGGGTCCAACAAAGGCCAACAGGGGGAAACAGGGATCAACAGGAGGATACAGGGTTCCAACAGGAGGGAACAGGGGCCAACAGGAGGGAACAGGGGCCAACAGGAGGGAACAGGGGCCAACAGGAGGAAACAGGGGCCAACAGGAGGAAACAGGGGCCAACAGGGACCAACAGGGACCAACATGAGGAAACAGGAACCAACAGGGAGAAACAGGAACCAACAGGGAGAACAGGAACCAACAGGGAGAAACAGGAACCAACAGGGAGAAACAGAGACCAAAACAGGAGAAACAGGAACCAACAGGGAGAAACAGGAACCAACAGGGAGAAACAGGAACCAACAGAGAGAAACAGGGAGAAACAGGAACCAACAGGGAGAAACAGGAACCAACAGGAAGAAACAGGAACCAACAGGGAGAAACAGGAACCAACAGGGAGAAACAGGAACCAACAGGGAGAAACAGAGACCAACAGGGAGAAACAGGAACCAACAGAGAGAAACAGGAACCAACAGGGAGAAACAGGGACCAACAGGGAGAAACGGGGACCAACAGGGAGAAACGGGGACCAACAGGGAGAAACAGGGAGAAACAGGAACCAACAGGGAGAAACAGGAACCAACAGGGAGAAACAGGAACCAACAGGAACCAACAGGGAGAAACAGGAACCAACAGGGAGAAACAGGAACCAACAGGGAGAAACAGAGACCAACAGGGAGAAACAGGGACCAACGGGGAGAAACAAGAACCAACAGGGAGAAACAGGAACCAACAGGGAGAAACAGGAACCAACAGGGAGAAACAGGAACCAACAGAGAGAAACAGGGAGAAACAGGAACCAACAGGGAGAAACAGGAACCAACAGGAAGAAACAGGAACCAACAGGGAGAAACAGGAACCAACAGGGAGAAACAGGAACCAACAGGGAGAAACAGGAACCAACAGGGAGAAACAGGAACCAACAGAGAGAAACGAAACAGGGAGAAACAGGAACCAACAGGGAGAAACGGGGACCAACAGGGAGAGACAGGGACCAACAGGGAGAAACAGGAACCAACAGGGAGAAACAGGGAAAAACAGGGAGAAACAGAGACCAACAGGGAGAAACAGGAACCAACAGAGAGAAACAGGAACCAACAGGGAGAAACGGGGACCAACAGGGAGAAACGGGGACCAACAGGGAGAAACAGGGAGAAACAGGAACCAACAGGGAGAAACAGGAACCAACAGGGAGAAACAGGAACCAACAGGAACCAACAGGGAGAAACAGGAACCAACAGGGAGAAACAGGAACCAACAGGGAGAAACAGGAACCAACAGAGAGAAACGAAACAGGGAGAAACAGGAACCAACAGGGAGAAACGGGGACCAACAGGGAGAGACAGGGACCAACAGGGAGAAACAGGAACCAACAGGGAGAAACAGGACCCAACAGGGAGAAACAGGAACCAACAGGGAGAAACAGGAACCAACAGGGAGAAACAGGGACCAACAGGGAGAAACAGGAACCAACAGGGAGAAACAGGAACCAACGGGGAGAAACAGAGACCAACAGGGAGAAACAGGGACCAACAGGGAGAAACAAGAACCAACAGGGAGAAACAGGAACCAACAGGGAGAAACAGGAACCAACAGGGAGAAACGGGGACCAACAGGGAGAAACAGGGAGAAACAGGAACCAACAGGGAGAAACAGGAACCAACAGGGAGAAACAGGAACCAACAGGAACCAACAGGGAGAAACAGGAACCAACAGGGAGAAACAGGAACCAACAGGGAGAAACAGGAACCAACAGGGAGAAACAGGAACCAACAGAGAGAAACGAAACAGGGAGAAACAGGAACCAACAGGGAGAAACAGGAACCAACAGGGAGAAACAGGGACCAACAGGGAGAAACAGGAACCAACAGGGAGAAACAGGAACCAACAGGGAGAAACAGGAACCAACAGGGAGAAACAGGAACCAACAGGGAGAAACAGGGACCAACAGGGAGAAACAGGAACCAACAGGGAGAAACAGGAACCAACGGGGAGAAACAGAGACCAACAGGGAGAAACAGGGACCAACGGGGAGAAACAAGAACAAACAGGGAGAAACAGGAACCAACAGGGAGAAACAGGAACAAACAGGGAAACACAGAAACCAACAGGGAGAAACAGGAACCAACAGGGAGACACAGGAACCAACAGGGAGAAACGGGAACCAACAGGGAGAAACAGGAACCAACAGGGAGAAACAGGGAGAAACAGGAACCAACAGGGAGAAACAGGAACCAACAGGGAGAAACAGGAACCAACAGGGAGAAACAGAGACCAACAGGGAGAAACAGGAACCAACAGGGAGAAACAGTAACCAACAGGGAGAAACAGGAACCAACAGAGAGAAACAGGGAGAAACAGGAACCAACAGGGAGAAACAGGAACCAACAGGAAGAAACAGGAACCAACAGGGAGAACCAGGAACCAACAGGGAGAAACAGGAACCAACAGGGAGAAACAGGAACCAACAGGGAGAAACAGGAACCAACAGGGAGAAACAGGAACCAACAGGGAGAAACAGGAACCAACAGGGAGAAACAGGAACCAACAGAGAGAAACAGAGACCAACAGGGAGAAACAGGGACCAACAGGGAGAAACAGGAACCAACAGAGAGAAACGGGAACCAACAGGGAGAAACGGGGACCAACAGGGAGAAACGGGGACCAACAGGGAGAAACGGGGACCAACAGGGAGAAACGGGGACCAACAGGAACCAACAGGAAGAAACAGGAACCAACAGGGAGAACCAGGAACCAACAGGGAGAAACAGGAACCAACAGGGAGAAACAGAAACCAACAGGGAGAAACGGGAATCAACAGGGAGAAACAGGGACCAACAGGGAGAAACAGGGACCAACAGGGAGAAACAGGAACCAACAGGGAGAAACAGGAACCAACAGAGAGAAACAGGGAGAAACAGGAACCAACAGGGAGAAACAGGAACCAACAGGGAGAAACAGGAACCAACAGGGAGAAACAGGAACCAACAGGGAGAAACAGGAACCAAGAGAGAAACAGAGACCAACAGGGAGAAACAGGGACCAACAGGGAGAAACAGGAACCAACAGAGAGAAACAGGAACCAACAGGGAGAAACGGGGACCAACAGGGAGAAACGGGGACCAACAGGGAGAAACAGGGAGAAACAGGAACCAACAGGGAGAAACAGGAACCAACAGGGAGAAACAGGAACCAACAGGGAGAAACAGGAACCAACAGGGAGAAACAGGAACCAACAGGGAGAAACAGAGACCAACAGGGAGAAACAGGGACCAACGGGGAGAAACAAGAACCAACAGGGAGAAACAGGAACCAACAGGGAGAAACAGGAACCAACAGGGAGAAACAGGAACCAACAGAGAGAAACAGGGAGAAACAGGGAGAAACAGGAACCAACAGGGAGAAAAAGGAACCAACAGGGAGAAACAGGAACCAACAGGGAGAAAGAGGAACCAACAGAGAGTGGGAACCAACAGGAGAAACGGGAACCAACAGGGAGAAACGGGGACCAACAGGGAGAAACGGGGACCAACAGGGAGAAACAGGAACAAACAGGAGGGAACAGGGGCCAACAGGAGGGAACAGGGGCCAACAGGAGGGAACAGGGGCCAACAGGAGGAAACAGGGGCCAACAGGAGGAAACAGGGGCCAACAGGGACCAACAGGGACCAACATGAGGAAACAGGAACCAACAGGGAGAAACAGGAACCAACAGGGAGAAACAGGAACCAACAGGGAGAAACAGGAACCAACAGGGAGAAACAGAGACCAAAAGGGAGAAACAGGAACCAACAGGGAGAAACAGGAACCAACAGGGAGAAACAGGAACCAACAGAGAGAAACAGGGAGAAACAGGAACCAACAGGGAGAAACAGGAACCAACAGGAAGAAACAGGAACCAACAGGGAGAAACAGGAACCAACAGGGAGAAACAGGAACCAACAGGGAGAAACAGAGACCAACAGGGAGAAACAGGAACCAACAGAGAGAAACAGGAACCAACAGGGAGAAACAGGGACCAACAGGGAGAAACGGGACCAACAGGGAGAAACGGGACCAACAGGGAGAAACAGGGAGAAACAGGAACCAACAGGGAGAAACAGGAACCAACAGGGAGAAACAGGAACCAACAGGAACCAACAGGGAGAAACAGGAACCAACAGGGAGAAACAGGAACCAACAGGGAGAAACAGAGACCAACAGGGAGAAACAGGGACCAACGGGGAGAAACAAGAACCAACAGGGAGAAACAGGAACCAACAGGGAGAAACAGGAACCAACAGGGAGAAACAGGAACCAACAGAGAGAAACAGGGAGAAACAGGAACCAACAGGGAGAAACAGGAACCAACAGGAAGAAACAGGAACCAACAGGGAGAAACAGGAACCAACAGGGAGAAACAGGAACCAACAGGGAGAAACAGGAACCAACAGGGAGAAACAGGAACCAACAGAGAGAAACGAAACAGGGAGAAACAGGAACCAACAGGGAGAAACGGGGACCAACAGGGAGAGACAGGGACCAACAGGGAGAAACAGGAACCAACAGGGAGAAACAGGGAAAAACAGGAACCAACAGGAGGCAAAAAGGGCCCGGGTGGGTCCAACAGAGGCCAACAGGGGGAAACAGGAATCAACAGGAGGGAACAGGGGCCAACAGGGACCAACAGGGGAAAACAGGGATCAACAGGAGGATACAGGGTTCCAACAGGAGGAAACAGGGGCCAACAGGAGGAAACAGGGGCCAACAGGGAACAACAGGAACCAACAGAGAGAAACAGGAACCAACAGGGAGAAACAGGACCCAACAGGGAGAAACAGGAACCAACAGGGAGAAACAGGAACCAACAGGGAGAAACAGGAACCAACAGGGAGAAACAGGGACCAACAGGGAGAAACAGGAACCAACAGGGAGAAACAGGACCCAACAGGGAGAAACAGGAACCAACAGGGAGCAACAGGGAGAAACAGGGAGAAACAGGAAACAACAGGGAGAAACAGGAACCAACAGGGAGAAACAGGAACCAACAGGGCGACACAGGAACCAACAGGGAGAAACAGGAACCAACAGGGAGAAACGGGGACCAACAGGGAGAAACAGGGAGAAACAGGAACCAACAGGAGGCAAAAAGGGCCCAGGTGGGTCCAACAGAGGCCAACAGGGGGAAACAGGGATCAACAGGAGGGAACAGGGGCCAACAGGGACCAACAGGGGGAAACAGGGTTCAACAGGAGGATACAGGGTTCCAACAGGGGGAAACAGGGATCAACAGGAGGATATAGGGTTCCAACAGGAGGAAACAGGGGCCAACAGGGAACAACAGGAACCAACAGAGAGAAACAGGAACCAACAGGGAGAAACAGGAACCAACAGGGAGAAACAGGAACCAACAGGGAGAAACAGGAACCAACAGGGAGAAACAGGGACCAACAGGGAGAAACAGGAACCAACAGGGAGAAACAGAGACCAACAGGGAGAAACAGGAACCAACAGGGAGAAACAGGACCCAACAGGGAGAAACAGGAACCAACAGGGAGCAACAGGGAGAAACAGGGAGAAACAGGAAACAACAGGGAGAAACAGGAACCAACAGGGAGAAACAGGAACCAACAGGGAGACACAGGAACCAACAGGGAGAAACAGGAACCAACAGGGAGAAACGGGGACCAACAGGGAGAAACAGGGAGAAACAGGAACCAACAGGAGGCAAAAAGGGCCCAGGTGGGTCCAACAGAGGCCAACAGGGGGAAACAGGGATCAACAGGAGGGAACAGGGGCCAACAGGGACCAACAGGGGGAAACAGGGATCAACAGGAGGATACAGGGTTCCAACAGGGGGAAACAGGGATCAACAGGAGGATACAGGGTTCCAACAGGAGGAAACAGGGGCCAACAGGAGGAAACAGGGGCCAACAGGGAACAACAGGAACCAACAGAGAGAAACAGGAACCAACAGGGAGAAACAGGACCCAACAGGGAGAAACAGGAACCAACAGGGAGAAACAGGAACCAACAGGGAGAAACAGGGACCAACAGGGAGAAACAGGGACCAACAGGGAGAAACAGGAACCAACAGGGAGAAACAGGAACCAACAGGGAGAAACAGAGACCAACAGGGAGAAACAGGGACCAACGGGGAGAAACAAGAACCAACAGGGAGAAACAGGAACAAACGGGGAAACACAGAAACCAACAGGAACCAACAGGCAGAAACAGGAACCAACAGGGAGACACAGGAACCAACAGGGAGAAACAGGAACCAACAGGGAGAAACAGGAACCAACAGGGAGAAACGGGGACCAACAGGGAGAAACAGGAACCAACAGGGAGAAACAGGAACCAACAGGGAGAAACAGGAACCAACAGAGAGAAACAGGGATCAACAGGAGGATACAGGGTTCCAACAGGAGGAAACAGGGGCCAACAGGAGGAAACAGGGGCCAACAGGGAACAACAGGAACCAACAGAGAGAAACAGGAACCAACAGGGAGAAACAGGACCCAACAGGGAGAAACAGGAACCAACAGGGAGAAACAGGAACCAACAGGGAGAAACAGGGACCAACAGGGAGAAACAGGAACCAACAGGGAGAAACAGGAACCAACAGGGAGAAACAGAGACCAACAGGGAGAAACAGGGACCAACGGGGAGAAACAAGAACCAACAGGGAGAAACAGGAACCAACAGGGAAACACAGAAACCAACAGGGAAACACAGAAACCAACAGGGAGAAACAGGAACCAACAGGGAGACACAGGAACCAACAGGGAGAAACGGGAACCAACAGGGAGAAACAGGAACCAACAGGGAGAAACGGGGACCAACAGGGAGAAACAGGAACCAACAGGGAGAAACAGGAACCAACAGGGAGAAACAGGAACCAACAGAGAGAAACAGGGAGAAACAGGAACCAACAGGGAGAAACAGGAACCAACAGGGAGAAATAGGAACCAACAGGGAGAAACAGGATCCAACAGAGAGAAACAGGGAGAAACAGGAACCAACAGGGAGAAACGGGGACCAACAGGAACCAACAGGGAGAAACAGGAACCAACAGGAGGCAAAAAGGGCCCAGGTGGGTCCAACAGAGGCCAACAGGGGGAAACAGGGATCAACAGGAGGATACAGGGTTCCAACAGGAGGGAACAGGGGCCAACAGGAGGGAACAGGGGCCAACAGGAGGGAACAGGGGCCAACAGGAGGGAACAGGGGCCAACAGGAGGGAACAGGGGCCAACAGGGACAAACAGGGATCAACAGGAGGATACAGGGTTCCAACAGAGGAAACAGGGGCCAACAGGCGAACCACTGCCCTACGACAACTGTTCCACCGGGGCAGCGTGCACCAGGCCGGCATGCAGTGTGCCATGTGAAAGCAAGGAGAAGACCAATGTTTCTCAGTGCCATGTCTCCCATTATGGCTAGAAATGAATACCAGGGTGCTAAGTTAAGGACGACTTGCTGCCTTTTCTTTCCCCCACCTTTATTTAACCAGGTAGGCTAGTTGAACAAGTTCTCATTTACAACTGCGACCTGGCCAAGATAAAGCAAAGCAGTGTGACACAGACAACAGAGTTACACATGGAATAAACAAGCCAACACAATAAACAAGTCAATGACACAGTAGGAGAAAAAAAAAGTATATACAGTGTGTGCAAAAGGCATGAGGTAGGCAATAAATAGACCATAGGAGCGAATAATTACAATTTAGCAGATTAACACTGGAGTGATAAATGAGCAGATGATGATGTGCAAGTAGCGATACTGGTGCAAAAGAGCAGAAAAGTAAATAAAACAGTATGGGGATGAGGTAGGTAGATTGGGTGGGCTATTTACAGATGTACTATGTACAGCTGCAGCGATCGGTTAGCTGATGTTTAAAGTTGGTGATGGAAATAACTCTCCAACTTCAGCGATTTTTGCAATTCATTCCAATCACTGGCAGCAGAGAACTGGAAGGAAAGGCAGCCAAATGAGGTATTTGTAAGTCGCTCTGGATAAGAGCGTCTGCTAAATGACTTAAATGTAAATGTAAACAGGAGGAAACAGGGGCCAACAGGAGGAAACAGGGGCCAACAGGAGGAAACAGGGGCCAACAGGAGGATACAGGGTACCAACAGGAGGAAACAGGGTTCCAACAGGAGGATACAGGGTTCCAACAGGAGGAAACAGGGGCCAACAGGAGGAAACAGGGGCCAACAGGAGGAAACAGGGGCCAACAGGAGGAAACAGGGGCCAACAGGAGGAAACAGGGGCCAACAGGGACCAACATGAGGAAACAGGAACCAACAGGGAGAAACAGGAACCAACAGGGAGAAACAGGAACCAACAGGGAGAAACAGGAACCAACAGGGAGAAACAGGGAGACACAGGAACCAACAGGGAGAAACAGGAAACAACAGGGAGAAACAGGAACAAACAGGGAGACACAGAAACCAGCAGGGAGAAACAGGAACCAACAGGGAGAAACAGGAACCAACAGGGAGAAACGGAGACCAACAGGGAGAAACAGGAACCAACAGGGAGAAACAGGAACCAACAGGGAGAAACAGGAACCAACAGAGAGAAACAGGGAGAAACAGGAACCAACAGGGAGAAACAGGAACCAACAGGAAGAAACAGGAACCAACAGGGAGTAACAGGAACCAACAGGGAGAAACAGGAACCAACAGGGAGAAACAGGAACCAACAGGGAGAAACAGAGACCAACAGGGAGAAACAGGAACCAACAGGGAGAAACAGGAACCAACAGGGAGAAACAGGAACCAACAGAGAGAAACAGGGAGAAACAGGAACCAACAGGGAGAAACAGGAACCAACAGGAAGAAACAGGAACCAACAGGGAGAAACAGGAACCAACAGGGAGAAACAGGAACCAACAGGGAGAAACAGAAACCAACAGGGAGAAACGGGAATCAACAGGGAGAAACGGGAATCAACAGGGAGAAACGGGGACCAACAGGGAGAAACGGGGACCAACAGGGAGAAACAGGAACCAACAGGGAGAAACAGGAACCAACAGAGAGAAACAGGGAGAGACAGGAACCAACAGGGAGAAACAGGAACCAACAGGAAGAAACAGGAACCAACAGGGAGAAACAGGAACCAACAGGGAGAAACAGGGACCAACAGGGAGAAACAGGAACCAACAGAGAGAAACAGGAACCAACAGGGAGAAACGGGGACCAACAGGGAGAAACGGGGACCAACAGGGAGAAACAGGGAGAAACAGGAACCAACAGGGAGAAACAGGAACCAACAGGGAGAAACAGGAACCAATAGGGAGAAACAGAGACCAACAGGGAGAAACAGGGACCAACAGGGAGAAACAGGGACCAACGGGGAGAAACAAGAACCAACAGGGAGACACAGGAACCAACAGGGAGAAACAGGAACAAACAGGGAGAAACAGGAACAAACAGGGAAACACAGAAACCAACAGGGAGAAACAGGAACCAACAGGGAGACACAGGAACCAACAGGGAGAAACCGGAACCAACAGGGAGAAACAGGAACCAACAGGGAGAAACAGGAACCAACAGAGAGAAACAGGGAGAAACAGGGAGAAACAGGAACCAACAGGGAGAAACAGGATCCAACAGAGATAAACAGGGAGAAACAGGAACCAACAGGGAGAAACGGGGACCAACAGGAACCAACAGGGAGAAACAGGAACCAACAGGAGGCAAAAAGGGCCCAGGTGGGTCCAACAGAGGCCAACAGGGGGAAACAGGGATCAACAGGAGGATACAGGGTTCCAACAGGAGGGCACAGGGGCCAACAGGAGGGAACAGGGGCCAACAGGAGGGAACAGGGGCCAACAGGAGGGAACAGGGGCCAACAGGAGGGAACAGGGGCCAACAGGGACCAACAGGGGGAAACAGGGATCAACAGGAGGATACAGGGTTCCAACAGGAGGAAACAGGGGCCAACAGGAGGAAACAGGGGCCAAAAGGAGGAAACAGGGGCCAACAGGAGGAAACAGGGGCCAACAGGAGGATACAGGGTACCAACAGGAGGAAACAGGGTTCCAACAGGAGGATACAGGGTTCCAACAGGAGGAAACAGGGGCCAACAGGAGGAAACAGGGGCCAACAGGAGGAAACAGGGGCCAACAGGAGGAAACAGGGGCCAACAGGAGGAAACAGAGCCAACAGGAGGATACAGGGTTCCAACAGGAGGAAACAGGGGCCAACAGGAGGAAACAGGGGCCAACAGGGACCAACAGGAGGAAACAGGGGCCAACAGGGACCAACAGGGACCAACAATGGGAAACATGGGCCCATGTGGGGCCAACAGGAGCCAACAGGCACCAACATGGGCCAAGGCAGTGGATGCACTGATTGGTCATCTGATGGAGTGGGCCAGGTCAGGTGATAGCGGTGGAGGCTTTGCACCGGGGGCAAACTACCTGCCCTCCAGGACACCTACAGCACCCGATGTCACAGGAAGGCCATAAAGATCATCTAGGACAACAACCACCCGAGCCACTGCCTGTTCACCCCGCTATCATCCAGAAGGCGAGGTCAGTACAGGTGCATCAAAGCAGAGACAGAGAGACTGAAAAACAGCTTCTATCTCAAGGCCATCAGACTGTTAAACAGCCACCACTAACATTGAGTGGCTGCTGCCAACACACTGACTCAACTCCAGCCACTTTAATAATTGGAATTGATGTAAAATATATCACTAGCCACTTTAAACTATGCCACTTTGTTTACATACCCTACATTACTCATCTCATATGTATATACTGTACTTGATACCATCTACTGCATCTTGCCTATGCCGCTCTGTACCATTACTCATTCATATATCTTTATG
Organism: Oncorhynchus nerka; assembly: GCF_034236695.1. Taxonomy (NCBI): domain Eukaryota; kingdom Metazoa; phylum Chordata; class Actinopteri; order Salmoniformes; family Salmonidae; genus Oncorhynchus; species Oncorhynchus nerka. The sequence continues at coordinate 94,932,479 of NC_088417.1, read as the reverse complement.
TACATATTCTTTATCCCTTTACACTTGTGTGTAAAGGGCGGCAGCGTAGCCTAGTGGTTAGAGCGTTGGACTAGTAACCGGAAGGTTGCGAGTTCAAACCCCCGAGCTGACAAGGTACAAATCTGTCGTTCTGCCCCTGAACAGGCAGTTAACCCACTGTTCCCAGGCCGTCATTGAAAATAAGAATGTGTTCTTAACTGACTTGCCTGGTTAAATAAAGGTAAAATAAAAAATAAGGTAGTAGTTTTGGAATTAGGTTAGATTACTCGTTGGTTATTACTGCATTGTCGGAACTAGAAGCACAAGCGTTTCGCTACACTCGCATTAACATCTGCTAACCATGTGTATGTGACAAATAGATTTGATTTGATTTGACTAGTCAGCTACGTGGGTCTCATGGAAACCAAGTCACTGTAATCAACCGCTTGCTGACACAAATTAATCATTTTCACACTTATGATTAATTTCACCTGATTAAAGCGGTCAGATTCTTAAGTATAATTACTATATAATTATCTCCATCCAATTTCATAATTGAACTCTTTGAAAGGTTAACGTCAGTGGCACACAGTAGGACCTAACCTACTGTAGTTCCAACTGAGGACCAAGACATGTTAAAGTGAAGAATGGGTCCCTCTAGAGGTCAGTTTGAGGAATGACAGGCAACTATATGAAGTATGTGTGTCAGTAGGCTACCTGAGTATGTGAAGATCCAGACCACTAGACATGGCAGAAAGAGAGTGGGTAAAGAGAGAGAGTGGCAGAGAGAGAGAGATAGTGGCAGAGAGAGAGAGAGAGAGAGAGTGGCAGAGAAAGAGAGAGAGAGAGTGGCAGAGAAAGAGAGAGAGAGAGAGTGGCAGAGAAAGAGAGAGAGAGAGTGGCAGAGAAAGAGAGAGAGAGAGAGAGAGAGTGGCAGAGAAAGAGAGAGAGAGTGGCAGAGAGAGAGAGAGAGGGCAGAAAGAGAGTGAGTAAAGAGAGAGAGAGAGAGAGAGAGAGAGAGAGAGAGAGAGAGAGAGAGAGTGGCAGAGAAAGAGAGAGAGAGAGTGGCAGAGAAAGAGAGAGAGAGAGTGGCAGAGAAAGAGAGAGAGAGGGCAGAAAGAGAGTGGGTAAAGAGAGAGAGAGAGACAGCGAGAGAGAGAGAGAGAGAGAGAGAGGGAGAGTGACAGAGAAAGAGAGAGAGAGAGTGGCAGAGAGAGAGAGAGCGAGAGAGTGGCAGAGAAAGAGAGTGGGTAAAGAGAGAGAGAGAGAGAGAGAGAGAGAGAGAGAGAGAGAGTGGCAGAGAGAAAGAGAGAGAGAGAGTGGCAGAGAGAGAGAGAGAGAGAGAGAGTGGCAGAGAGAGAGAGAGAGAGAGTGGCAGAGAGAAAGAGAGAGAGAGTGGCAGAGAAAGAGAGAGAGAGAGAGAGAGAGAGAGAGAGAGAGAGAGTGGCAGAGAAAGAGTGAAACATTTTAGGCTACTTGCTGGAAAATGGGCATTAGTGCTTCCTGGTGTCACATTTAAGATCCCCCTCCTACCCTTCACATAAAGCCAGCCACTGTGTGTATCAAAATGGTGATTTATTGCAAGGAGTAATATTCTGTCAATTCTGTCTGTTGTTATTTGAGGTACCGGTATATGGCTCCTATTAGCTTGTTACTCTCAGGTAAACAGAAGTTTGATGTGTTCATTTAACCTAAATTAAGGTTAGTCAATTAAGAATACATTGTAAATGACGTTGTCAGCCTGACGTCTCTCCTGTCTGCTTCTCTAGTTTTATTTCGTTTCCTTGGACGGTTTGACAAAGGTTCCAAGATTAATTTATGTTATTCAGTGTGAGGATGACATCAACAGTCTGTCTGTCACAAGACACTATGTTACCGTAGACCCTATAATTCTCTGATTCCAGAGTTACGCCACACATCTCAACTCTGGTACAGTGGCAAAGGGAAAATACTCACGTGTCAGACTCCCCCCGTACGCATCTGACTGCATCGGTACCGGGAAGTCAGTCAGGAGTCAAGAACTGAGCCGCCGTTCTACTTACGTGTGTATCACCATTATCCACTTGGCCTACCCTAGGAGGCAACACAGGCTAGAAGGCCAGCAGGATGGTGGGAGGGATGGGCCGTCCAGGCGACAACACGTTTTAAATATAACTGCCTTTGGAAAGCTGACACCAACCCTCTGCATGTCTCTGACACCGACTCCTATGGACGTTAAGAACGAGGCTGGGACTGAAGGAGAATATCCTTCACAGGCTAGGAGCTCAACAACAACAAATGATCTGGTGTGGGCAGAGCCTTGTAGCTTGGTTGTCTAATGTTGTTACAAAGTCGCTATTGCACTTACAGGGCTGTCAAAGTGCTGGTACTAAGTAGCCATTATACGTTGAGGCCAACAACATGGAGACAACGTTGTGTGATGGTTGTGTGTTTGCTGGGTCTTTCATAGATAAAGCCTCTAACAAGAACAAAAACAGCCTTCTCCCTCCTGTAGACAGGAACACACACAGCCTCCTCCCTCCTGTAGACAGGAACACACACAGCCTCCTCCCTCCTGTAGACAGGAACACACACAGCCTCCACCCTCCTGTAGACAGGAACACACACAGCCTCCTCCCTCCTGTAGACAGGCCTCCTCCCTCCTGTAGACAGGAACACACACAGCCTCCTCCCTCCTGTAGACAGGAACAAACACAGCCTCCTCCCTCCTGTAGACAGGAACACACACAGCCTCCTCCCTCCTGTAGACAGGAACAAACACAGCCTCCTCCCTCCTGTAGACAGGAAGTATTTACACACTAATGAAAGACTTGCAGGTGATAAACTGGTATTTGTTGACTCAGTGAAGTCACTGAGAGGCACTGGACAGGGCACATCCCATAAGTAGGAGGGTTTGTTTTACTCACAGGATGTCCTGAGCTCTGTGTACCGTGGTCCGAGGGGCCCGGAAGAGGCTGAGGAGTTGGACTGGACAAACAGTATCTTACTGCATACTCACTAGAGCACCAGATTCAGAGTGTTTAATAGTCACATGTACAGGGTTGGAGGTGCGATTGTAGGGTACAGTGTTTAATAGTCACATGTACAGGGTTGGAGGTGCGATTGTAGGGTACAGTGTTTAATAGTCACATGTACAGGGTTGCAGGTGCGATTGTAGGGTACAGTGTTTAATAGTCACATGTACAGGGTTGGAGGTGCGATTGCAGGGTACAGTGTTTAATAGTCACATGTACAGGGTTGCAGGTGCGATTGTAGGGTACAGTGTTTAATAGTCACATGTACAGGGTTGCAGGTGTGATTGTAGGGTACAGTGTTTAATAGTCACATGTACAGGGTTGGAGGTGCGATTGCAGGGTACAGTGTTTAATAGTCACATGTACAGGGTTGGAGGTGTGATTGCAGGGTACAGTGTTTAATAGTCACATGTACAGGGTTGCAGGTGCGATTGCAGGGTACAGTGTTTAATAGTCACATGTACAGGGTTGCAGGTGCGATTGCAGGGTACAGTGTTTAATAGTCACATGTACAGGGTTGCAGGTGCGATTGCAGGGTACAGTGTTTAATAGTCACATGTACAGGGTTGCAGGTGCAATTGCAGGGTACAGTGTTTAATAGTCACATGTACAGGGTTGCAGGTGCGATTGCAGGGTACAGTGTTTAATAGTCACATGTACAGGGTTGCAGGTGCGATTGCAGGGTACAGTGTTTAATAGTCACATGTACAGGGTTGCAGGTGCGATTGCAGGGTACAGTGTTTAATAGTCACATGTACAGGGTTGCAGGTGCGATTGCAGGGTACAGTGTTTAATAGTCACATGTACAGGGTTGCAGGTGCGATTGCAGGGTACAGTGTTTAATAGTCACATGTACAGGGTTGCAGGTGTGATTGTAGGGTACAGTGTTTAATAGTCACATGTACAGGGTTGCAGGTGCGATTGCAGGGTACAGTGTTTAATAGTCACATGTACAGGGTTGCAGGTGCGATTGTAGGGTACAGTGTTTAATAGTCACATGTACAGGGTTGCAGGTGCGATTGCAGGGTACAGTGTTTAATAGTCACATGTACAGGGTTGCAGGTGCGATTGCAGGGTACAGTGTTTAATAGTCACATGTACAGGGTTGCAGGTGCGATTGCAGGGTACAGTGTTTAATAGTCACATGTACAGGGTTGCAGGTGCGATTGCAGGGTACCATGAAAATCTTAGCCTTCAAGCTCCAACTAAGTGAAATAAACAAATGAAAATGGTCTTATATAAATAAACTATATACATAATAACAACTGTGGCAGTTTAGAATAAATAAATGCCCATTGGGGCAGAATAAAGACTGTTGAAGGGGTGAGGTGGAATGACTACTGGGGGAGCAGCAGAATGACCATCGAGGGGGTGAGGTGGAATGACTACTGGGGGAACAGCAGAATGACCATTGAAGGGGTGAGGTGGAATGACTACTGGGGGAGCAGCAGAATGACCATTGAGGGGGTGGAATGACTACTGGGGAGCAGCAGAATGACCATTGAGGGGGTGGAATGACTACTGGGGGAGCAGCAGAATGACCATCGAGGGGGTGGAATGACTACTGGGGGAGCAGCAGAATGACCATCGAGGGGGTGGAATGACTACTGGGGGAGCAGCAGAATGACCATTGAGGGGGTGGAATGACTACTGGGGAGCAGCAGAATGACCATTGAAGGGGTGAGGTGGAATGACTACTGGGGCAGCAGCAGAATGACCATTGAAGGGGTGAGGTGGAATGACTACTGGGGAGCAGCAGAATGACCATCGAGGGGGTGGAATGACTACTGGGGGAGCAGCAGAATGACCATTGAAGGGGTGAGGTGGAATGACTACTGGGGAGCAGCAGAATGACCATTGAGGGGGTGGAATGACTACTGGGGGAGCAGCAGAATGACCATCGAGGGGTGGAATGACTACTGGGGGAGCAGCAGAATGACCATTGAGGGGGTGGAATGACTACTGGGGGAGCAGCAGAATGACCATCGAGGGGGTGGAATGACTACTGGGGGAGCAGCAGAATGACCATCGAGGGGGTGGAATGACTACTGGGGGAGCAGCAGAATGACCATTGAGGGGTGGAATGACTACTGGGGGAGCAGCAGAATGACTACTGGGGAGCAGCAGAATGACCATTGAGGGGTGGAATGACTACTGGGGGAGCAGCAGAATGACCATTGAGGGGTGGAATGACTAATGGGGAGCAGCAGAATGACCATTGAGGGGGTGGAATGACTACTGGGGGAGCAGCAGAATGACTACTGGGGGAGCAGCAGAATGACCATTGAAGGGGTGAGGTGGAATGACTACTGGGGGAGCAGCAGAATGACCATTGAGGGGGTGGAATGACTACTGGGGGAGCAGCAGAATGACCATTGAAGGGGTGAGGTGGAATGACTACTGGGGGAGCAGCAGAATGACCATTGAGTGAAATAAAAACAAAAAAGTAATAATAGACATATTAACAACTGCAACAGTGATGAATGTCATTGGGGTGGGGTCAGAGTACATTTTTTGGGGGGGTCCCCTGATGATCTTCTTGGCCTACCTGCAACACCTAGTGTTGTAGGTGTCCTGTAGGGCAGGCAGTGTGCACCAAATGGAGCCTTCGGCTGCACGTATGGAGTTGCCGTACCAGGCTCTTATGCTCTCGATGGTGCTCCTGTAGAACACTATGTGGGCCCTCGAGGACAGGCCGAATTTCTTCAGCATCCTGAGGTTGAAGAGTCGCTGTCGTGCCTTCTTCACTATGGTGTCCGTGTGGTTAAACCATTTCAGCTTCTCTGAGATGTGTACGCAGAGGAATTTGAAGATATTGACCGTCTCCACGGTGGCACCATTGATAAGGATGGGGGCGTGTCCAGCCTGGTTCCTCCTGAAGTCCGCAATCAGCTCCTTTGTTTTGCTGACGTTGAGAGAGAGGTTGTTTACCTGGCACCACGCCATCAGAGTGTCTACCTCCTCCGTCTCGTCGTTGTTGGTGATCAGGCCTCCTACTGTCGTATCGTCAGTGATCTTGATGATGGAGTTGGAACTGTGTGAAGCCACACAGTTGTGGGTATACAGGGAGTACAGGAGGGGACTGAGGACGTACCCTTGTGGGGCCCACGTGTTGAGGATCAGTGTCGAGGAGGTAATGTTGCCTACCTTCACCTACTGGGGGCGGCCCGTCAGGAAGTCCAGGACCCAGTTGCATAGGGAGGAGTTCAGACCCAGGGCAGTGAACTTTGTAATAAGCTTAGAGGGCACTATGGTACTGAAGGGCGAGCTGTAGTCAATGAACAGCATCCTCAAATATGTATTCCTTTTGTCTAGGTGGGTGAGGGCAGTGTACACTGCAATGTACACTGCAATGGCGATTGGGTCATTGGGTACACTGCAAAGTACACTGCAATGGCGATTGGGTCATTGGGTACACTGCAATGGCGATTGGGTCATTGGGTACACTGCAAAGTACACTGCAATGGCGATTGGGTCATTGGGTACACTGCAATGGTGATTGGGTCATTGGGTACACTGCAATGTACACTGCAATGGCGATTGGGTCATTGGGTACACTGCAATGGCGATTGGGTCATTGGGTACACTGCAAAGTACACTGCAATGGCGATTGGGTCATTGGGTACACTGCAATGGCGATTGGGTCATTGGGTACACTGCAATGGCGAATGGGTCATTGGGTACACTGCAATGGCGATTGGGTCATTTGTAGATCTGTCAGGGAGGTAGGTGAATTGGAGAAGGTCGAGTGTGTTGAAGAGTTGATATGGTCTTGGACTAGCCTCTAGAAGCACATCGTGATGGTGGAAGTGAGGGCTACTGGTCGGTAGTCATTCAGTTCAGTTACTTTCCCTTTCTAGAGAGAGATTGAAAATGTCAGCGAACACAACAGCCAGCTGGTCTGCACATGCTATGAGGACTCGGCTAGAGATGCCGTCTGGGCCGGCAGCCTTGCGAGGGTTAACACTGTTTGAATGACTTACATACGTCCTCAGTGGAGACTGGCAGTGTGTAGCCCATGTTGTCATCGGGGGCTCTCCTCGGCAGCTCAGCTTGGTGACCGTGATGTGGTTGGCTTTCTTTTTGTAACCCGTGATTTGTTAGGAGCCCCTGCCACATACGCCTTATCAGCCACTTTGTCTATTGATATGGCAATATGGGCAACACATGTACTGCTCTGAAGACCATGTTCACTCACTGAATACAAAACCACTTGATGTCCTGACACTGTACCCTACTGTTGTCGTTTGATGAGTGATCATTTCTGCAACCAAATGAGAGACTAGAATAGTAATGTATCTGGGTGGAACAACAACGTTATGAACACACATTATACAATAAACAGTCGACGTACATGAATATGTACATAAACACTATCTGATGACCTTTAACCTCATCACTTGAAAGCTCAATTCAAAGGGGAAACTTCATTCATAGAGTATGTTATGGTTGTCGTCCAGTTAGGAACATGGCTGTCGTCCAGTTAGGAACATGGTTGTCGTCCAGTTAGGAACATGGTTGTCGTCCAGTTAGGAACATGGTTGTCGTCCAGTTAGGAACATGGTTGTCGTCCAGTTAGGAACATGGCTGTCGTCCAGTTAGGAACATGGCTGTCGTCCAGTTAGGAACATGGTTGTCGTCCAGTTAGGAACATGGTTGTCGTCCAGTTAGGAACATGGCTGTCGTCCAGTTAGGAACATGGCTGTCGTCCAGTTAGGAACATGGCTGTCGTCCAGTTAGGAACATGGTTGTCGTCCAGTTAGGAACATGGTTGTCGTCCAGTTAGGAACATGGCTGTCGTCCAGTTAGGAACATGGTTGTCGTCCAGTTAGGAACATGGTTGTCGTCCAGTTAGGAACATGGCTGTCGTCCAGTTAGGAACATGGCTGTCGTCCAGTTAGGAACATGGTTGTCGTCCAGTTAGGAACATGGCTGTCGTCCAGTTAGGAACATGGTTGTCGTCCAGTTAGGAACATGGCTGTTGTCCAGTTAAAGAAAGATATTTTCTTGTCCGTCTCCATTACAATTTCAGAGAAGGTCCAAGTGACCACATTTAAAAAATATATATATAATTCTTATTTACAATGACGGCCTACCCCGGTCAAACCCTAACCCGGACGACAATTGTGCGCCACCCTATGGGACTTACAATCACGGCCGGTTCTGATACAGACTGGAATCAAACCAGGGTGTCTGTAGTGACTCCTCTAGCACTGAGACTTGGACCGCTGAGCAACTTGGGAACTGAATGAAGAACAGTTGTGAGGCCATCGTCGTCGGTTACAAAACTGGTTTTCGATGGGAGGTCAGCCGCACTTGACGTTCTGAAGAAGAGATTAGAAGAAGTAGTGACCTCTCGTGACCTCTAGGGACCTCTCGTAACCTCTCGTGACCTCTAGTGACCTTTCGTGACCCCTAGTGATCTCTAGTGATCTCTAGTGACCTCTCGTGATCTCTCGTGATCTCTAGTGACCTCTCGTTCCTTTTTACCCACACAGTGTAACTGTTTATCTGTTCTAGGGTGCAGGGAGAGGAAGGGAGGGAGAAGTTCTACATAAATCTACCTCAGCAACAGGCTCATCCATTCACAGAACCAGGAAGAAAGGAGCTCCCTCACTCCCCGATCTCACCCCCCACCCCCTCGGTCCTCATTAAATTGATATTTTACTGCCGTGTTGAGTTTCTGAGTTTACCGTGGCACTCACCACTCCACACCTGTTGCTGTTTCAAAGACAATGAGACACAACGCATGGCGACACATCAATTATTATACCCAGGCTATAAAACTGACCTCTGTGTGTCTGTATCTGGGTGATGATGTAACCATTTTTGTTGGTCTTCTTGGAAGGGAACGTAACATATATATATATTTTTTTACATGAATCGCCCACTAAGCACGAGACATACTAGTGACTTCCCACACTAAAAAAAGAATTGTTGATCTTCTTTGAAATAGTATTAATAATAAGATCAGAGAGGTGTTTATTAAAGGGAAATAGATCGCTGAATGCTGGAGGCCCGAGGGCGTGAGGTGCAATTGGATGATGTAACGCCGTCCTGAGAGTCTGGTGGTGGTTGGTCCACTTGACCTTGAGGTGCGACAGTGATAAGGAGATGCCACAGCCTGAAGGGATGCCAGCCCTGAGGGTACGGACTGGGAGGAACGAGTCAGGGAGAGGGAAGCAGAATGGAACAGGGAGAGGGGAAGAGGTAGAATGTAGGTAGATGATTTGGGAGAGGGAAGCAGAATGGAACAGGGAATTTAGTAAGACACTTGTGGTGAGAGTTTCCATCAGAGATTTACCCCAGTGTTTTACCCCAGTGTTTTACCCCAGTGTGTTACCCCAGTGTTTTACCCCGGTGTTTTACCCCAGTGTTTTACCCCAGTGTTTTACCCCGGTGTTTTACCCCAGTGTTTTACCCCAGTGTTTTACCCCAGTGTTTTACCCCGGTGTTTTACCCCAGTGTGTTACCCCGGTGTTTTACCCCAGTGTTTTACCCCAGTGTGTTACCCCAGTGTTTTACCCCAGTGTTTTACCCCAGTGTTTTACCCCGGTGTTTTACCCCGGTGTTTTACCCCGGTGTTTTACCCCGTACCCCGGTGTTTTACCCCAGTGTTTTACCCCAGTGTTTTACCCCAGTGTTTTACCCCAGTGTTTTACCCCGGTGTTTTACCCCGGTGTTTTACCCCGGTGTGTTACCCCGGTGTTTTACCCCGGTGTTTTACCCCAGTGTTTTACCCCGGTGTTTTACCCCGGTGTTTTACCCCAGTGTTTTACCCCGGTGTTTTACCCCAGTGTTTTACCCCAGTGTTTTACCCGTGTTTTACCCCGGTGTTTTACCCCTGTGTTTTACCCCTGTGTTTTACCCCTGTGTTGCACCCAACAGCCTCAGACTTTTCTGTTTCCATCTACGTGGGCCGGTACCCGTGTCTAACTGGGCCGTGGGCCTGGCGGACCTGCTCTGACTTTACAGCTGGCATTTACATAACAATGTCTAGCTGTAAAATGTTAACGGCCTCCCGAGTGGAGCAGTGGTCTAAGGTTGTGCCACTAGAGATCCTGGTTCGAGTCCAGGCTCCGTCGCAGCCGGTCGCGACCGGGAGACCCATGGGGCACCGCACAATTGGCCCAGCTTTGTTAGGGGAGGGTTTGGCCAGCAGGGATGTTCTTGTCCCATCGTGCACTAGTGCCTCCTGTGGTGGGCCAGGTGCAATGCATGCTGACACGGTTGCCAGGTGTGTGGTGTTACCTCTGACAAATTGGTGCAGCTGGGTTTAGCGGGTGTTGTGTCAAGAAGCAGCTTGGCTGGGTTGTGTTTTGGACCTTCGCCTCTCCCGATGAAACCTGACCTTGGGTATTCTAACAGCCCACAGGGCTTTCAGATGAAACCTGAGCCTGGTTATTCTAACAGCCCACAGGGCTTTCAGATTAAACCTGAGCCTGGTTATTCTAACAGCCCACAGGGCTTTCAGATTAAACCTGACCTTGGTTATTCTAACATCCCACAGGGCTTTCAGATGAAACCTGAGCCTGGTTATTCTAACAGCCCACAGGGCTTTCAGATTAAACCTGAGCCTGGTTATTCTAACAGCCTACAGGGCTTTCAGATTAAACCTGACCTTGGTTATTCTAACAGCCCACAGGGCTTTCAGATGAAACCTGAGCCTGGTTATTCTAACAGCCCACAGGGCTTTCAAATTAAACCTGAGCCTGGTTATTCTAACAGCCCACAGGGCTTTCAGATTAAACCTGAGCCTGGTTATTCTAACAGCCCACAGGGCTTTCAGATTAAACCTGAGGGTCTTAGGTATTTTGGTCTTGGTATCATCTTAAGAGTACACTTAAGGCTTTGTCTCAGACCTGAGTAAATGTGGATCCTGGGTTGTGCCCTGAGGTAAAGCAAGCTCCTTGGTTGGGTTCATTACGCACCAAACAGAATAACACGAACTGAAACAGGGAAGGACTACATAGCCTTGTCTAAATAAGAAACCCTCATATTCATTTTGTGCTAAAACGTGTCTTCAAACATTCTCCGTCCCACGCCCTAATGAACATGACCCTGCAGTCTGATGTAGAGCTGTTGTTGCTCCCTTTTTGTCTCGTGATTGGTCAACCTTCACTTAATGGAAACATTTCACATAACTAGAATACCATGGACTTAATGAAAAATAACTCAGCTATAGGTCATTATCAATAAAACCAGAGATTTGGATATGATGATGAAATACCTATGTCTTCACCCTAACAATGGAGAGAGATGCTATGCTACTAGCCTAATGTTTTGAATATGCATAGTCATCACTTCACAACAGCGATATAATTTTTTTTTCTCAAAGTTGTCAGGATTTTACGTGTCCTACTTAAATGAATACAATAGTAACAACTTAAGCAGTACGAAACTTAACTTGGTCAAATAAACCGCATGTAGCAAATAAGCTATTACATTTTTTTGTTGAACAAATTCGACACCTTTTCATTGACCTCCATTCAAAATTCCTCTGTTGGTGAGCGAAAGAAACTAAACAATGCCACCTGCTGGAGAAGACAGATTTTTGTCCCAACTTCTCCTCTTCCTCTCTGATAAAACGTTACAATAGGGTGCAGAGTGTTCGATTTGGCTGCTGGGGGGCAAGGAGACCCCAGCTCCACTAAACCATTGACAAATATGTTCCGTTTTTAAGGGATTGTTAAATAAATGTTATAGCTGTTTGTTTTTAACATCAACTCTTTAAAAGCATAGTCAGAAGTACACATGTCCCATCATTCCACATTTAGCTCTCATCAGAGTTCTTCACGAACCGGGCTTCCCTAAAACGGAAGTACATGTCCCATCATTCCACATTTAGCTCTCATCAGAGTTCTTCACGAACCGGGCTTCCCTAAAACGGGAAGGAGGCGTGATAACCATGTGATTTTGGAGGTATAGCAACGGGATACTATACAGGAAGTAACTGCATGTTTTCATTTCATAATCAGTAAGTTTATCAATTGACCATGTGATTTCAGATACATGTGAGTAGCCTATCCATTTGGCAGGTATCTAGCTAGCTAACTAAGCAAACAACGTGTCATTTAGCTTCACCAGACATCCAGGTCCAAGTTTCATACCTCACTGCAGAGGTCAAAATAATACAGTGAGTTGATGAGATCATGTTTCCCACTGACTGACTGTGACCACCACCACCAAGGTAGTAACAGGTCGATAAATCCACTCAGAGCGGAGGGGAAAACTCTTTCCATGCTGTTCCGTGCCAATGTTTTCCTCGAACTGAGAAACGGAAGTCACTTTATGTCAGTCCCCCTCACCAGCCTGGCTCACGAAAAAGGCCACCTGGCAGTAAGGAGCACCTCACGTTACTAACTCACGTGGGGGCTGGGGCTGAAGCTGGAGCTGGCGTTGGCTCTGCGGGCCGTAGAAATAGAATGACAGAATGTGACATAAAATTGCGTTCTATTTCTATGCTGTGGGCTTCTGTTGTCAGTCTGTTGTCAGTCTGGGGACCTCCTTCAACTCTCAGCAGATCTATAATATTGTAACACGCTATAAGGTTGTTACCACCACGCTCCCCAAGAGAGCCTTTCAGATTCCTCCTAGTGTCTTGTGACAGACTGTTAACATAGATAGCCTTTCAGATTCCTCCTAATCTCTTGTGTCAGACTGTTAACATAGAAAAGCCTTTCAGATTCCTCCTAGTGTCTTGTGACCGACTGTTACTGTAACATAGAGAGTCGTTAAGATACCTCCAAATGAATTCCCAACCTCCTCATAACACGGTGGCCCACTGGCCCTGCAGGCTGGTCACTAACTGGATTCGTGAGATCATGTTGGGCCCTGACGTAAAGGCTTTAGACCACTCAACTGACTTGATCAGTGACTTGATCAGTTGACTTGATCAGCTGACTTGATCAGTCACTTGATCAGTGACTTGATCAGTGACTTGATCAGTTGACTTGATCAGCTGACTTGATCAGTCACTTGATCAGTGACTTGATCAGTGACTTGATCAGTTGACTTGATCAGTTGACTTGATCAGCTGACTTGATCAGTCACTTGATCAGTGACTTGATCAGTGACTTGATCAGTTGACTTGATCAGTTGACTTGATCAGCTGACTTGATCAGTGACTTGATCAGTGACTTGATCAGTTGACTTGATCAGCTGACTTGATCAGTCACTTGATCAGTGACTTGATCAGTGACTTGATCAGTGACTTGATCAATTTAAAAAACAGATTTAAAGACTCACATATTACTCTAATGAATTCACTGTTGCCGATGAAAAGAAAACAAGACTCTTGAGATCGGTCAGTTCTGGATGTTTGTAAGCTAAGTTAGCTAACTAACTAATGTTTGTAAACTAAGTTAGCTAGCTAAGTTAGCTAAGTTAGCTAATGATACTCAGTGAAACTGCAGAAGGCGTAAATATACAGTACCAGTCAAAAGTTTGGACACACCTACTCATTCAAGGGATTTTCTTAATTTTTACTATTTTCTACATTGTAGAATAATAGTGAAGATGTCAAAATTATGAAATAACACATGTAATCATGAAGTAACCAAAAAAGTGTTAAACAAATCAGAATATATTTTATATTTATATCCTTCAAAGTAGCCACCTTTTACCTTGATGACAGCTTTGCATACTCTTGGCATTCTCTCAACCAGCCTCACCTGGAATGCTTTTCCAACAGTCTTGAAGGAGTACCCACAAATGCTGAACACTTGTTGGCTGCTTTTCCTTCACTCTGCAGCCAACTCATCCCAAACCATCTCAATTGGGTTGAGGTCAGGTGATTGTGGAGGCCAGGTCATCTGATGCAGCACTCCATCACTCTCCTTGGTCAAATAGACCTTACACAGCCTGGAGGTGTGTTGGGTCATTGTCCTGTTGAAAAAAAAATCCTAGTCCCACTAAGTGCAATTCAGATGGGATGACGTAGCGCTGCAGAATTCTTTGGTAGCCATGCTGGTTAAGTGTGCCTGAATTCTAACTAAATCACTGACAGTGTCACCAGAAAAGCACCCCCACACCATCACACATCCTCCTCCATGCTTCACGGTGGGAACCACACATGTGGAGATCATCCATTCACCTACTCTGCGTCTCACTCAAATTTGGACTCCACTGCTCTAATGTCCATTCCTTGTGTTTCTTGGCCCAACCAAGTCTCTTCTTCTTATTGGTGTCCTTTAGTAGTGGTTTCTTTGCAGCAATTCAACCATGAAAGCCTGATTCACGTAGTCTCCTATGAACAGTTGATTTTGAGATGTGTCTGTTACTTGAACTATGTGAAGCATTTATTTGGGCTGCAATTTCTGAGGCTGGTAACTCTAATGAATTTATCCTCTGCAGCAGAAGTAGCTCTGGGTCTTCCTTTCCTGTGGTGGTCCTCATGAGAGACAGGTAACTCTAATGAATTTATCCTCTGCAGCAGAGGTAACTCTGGGTCTTCCTTTCCTGTGGTGGTCCTCATGAGAGACAGGTAACTAATGAATTTATCCTCTGCAGCAGAGGTAACTCTGGGTCTTCCTTTCCTGTGGTGGTCCTCATGAGAGACAGGTAACTCTAATGAACTTATCCTCTGCAGCAGAGGTAACTCTGGGTCTTCCTTTCCTGTGACGGTTCTCATGAGACACAGTTTCATCATAGTGCTTGATGGTTTTTGTGACTGCACTTAAAGAAACTTTCAAAGTTCTTGAAATGTTACGCATTGACTGACCTTCATGTCTTAAAGTAATGATGGACTGTTGTTTCTCTTTCCTTATTTGAGCTGTTCTTGCCATAATATGGACTTGGTCTTTTACCAAATAGGGTATTTAAAAAAAAAATTACCATTATTTTACTAGGCAAGTCAGTTAAGAACACATTCTTATTTTCAATGACGGCCTAGGAACAGTGGGTTAACTGCCTGTTCAGGGGCAGAACGACAGACTTGTACCTTGTCAGCTCGGGGATTCGAACTTGCAACCTTTCGGTTACTAGTCCAACGCTCTAACCACTAGGCTACCCTGCCGCCCCTAGGGCTATCTTCTGTATACCACACCTACTTTGTCACAACACAACTGATTGGCTCAAACACATTAAAAAGGAAAGAAATTCCACAAAAAAAGGCACATCTGTTCATTGAAATGCATTCCAGGTGACTAGTGACTATCTCATGAAGCTGGTTGAGAGAATACCAAGAGTGTGCAAAGCTGTCATAAAGGCAAAGTGTGGTTACTTTGAAGAATCTCAAATCTCAAATATATTTTGATTTGTTTAACACTTTTTTTTGGTTACTACATGATTCCATTTGTGTTATTTCATAGTTTTGATGTCTTCACTGTCATTCTACAATGTAGAAAATAGTACAAATAAAGAAAAACCCTTGAATGAGTTGGTGTGTCCAAACTTTTGACTGGTAGTGTGGATTACGTCTCAAATGGCACCCTATCCCCTTTATAGTGCACTAAAAGTAGTGCACTACATGGGGCATAGGGTACCTTTTTTAAAGACATTAATATAGATGTGGGGTGTTAAGTGTTCAGGATCTGCACACGTCCCAGCTATCAGGTAACTGGCTGTTACTGAAGGGTGTTAGAAATAGCCCCAGAGCCCCTGAAGCTTCAGCTTTGACTTGAGCATGTTACCGTCTCCTTCATCTCGCCCCTGGATAATCAGCTAAACGGAAGACAATAAGGTATGTAAAAGCAGGCTGAGAATATACCAAAGGGTAGACAACTATTCAGAGAAGTGTTAACAACACACGGGGCAAAAACTGGTTGAATCAAATGTTGTTTCCATGTCATTTCAAGTTAAATGATGTACGTTGAATTCATGTTCATTTGACAACTCAACCAAATTTATATCAAAATTAGAAGTTGAACTGACGTCTGTGCCCGGGGGGGGCACGTTCTCCTTGTGTTGATGTATGTGGATTTGCAAGGTTTTATATACGTGTAAAGAGGCCAGATCTGTTGGAGTTAGGTTGAAATGTCAGCAATTATAAGGTTGTTGTTGGGAATCTTAAAATGGGGTTTTGATTATGTTTTGTCTGTGTTCATTAGGCTTTTGGGGATGGTGTTGATTTACCTGACTTACCTGTTGTGGGCTACTGACTTACCTGTTGTGGGCTACTGACTTACCTGTTGTGGGCTACTGACTTACCTGTTCTAGTCAACTGTATGTATACTGAAAAAATATATAAACGCAACATGTAAAGTGTTTCATGAGCTGAAATATAAGATCCCAGAAATGTTCTATACATCACAAAAAGCGTATGTTCTGATATTGTGAACTAAACCATTTAACTTCAAAACAAAACCTAATACATGTAGATTAACAGCTTGTTCTATGACGTCATCTTATGAGTTTTTAAACATTTATTTTACGAGGCAAGTCAGTTAAGAAGAAATTCTTATTTTCAATGACGGCCTAGGAACAGTGGGTTAACTGCCTGTTCAGGGGAAGAACGACAGATTTGTACCTTGTCAGCTCGGGGGTTTGAACTTGCAACCTTCTGGTTAGTAGTCCAACGCTCTAACCACTAGGCTACCCTGCCGCCTCTACACTCTAACCACTAGGCTACCCTGCCGCCCCTACACTCTAACCACTAGGCTACCCTGCCGCCCCTACACTCTAACCACTAGGCTACCCTGCCGCCTCTACACTCTAACGACTAGGCTACCCTGCCGCCCCTACACTCTAACCACTAGGCTACCCTGCCGCCCCTACACTCTAACCACTAGGCTACCCTGCCGCCCCAAAAAGGATTGAGATGTAATTTGTAAAACACATGGGTCTATTTTATACGTTGATTTAGTTATTAAATCATGGATTCTCAGTATCCTATTAATATCCAACAGGACCTATGTTTTTACTATGCGTTTTATAACTGTGAGATTAAATTATAGATTCAAATGTATTCGGACATCAAGACAGCAGAATTGTCTTCGTTACATTTTTTAAAAACGTTTGCTCATACAGGTAAGTCAATTAAGAACCAACTCGTATTTGAAGAACTGTTATTGGAAATGAGGACATGTACGACTATCTTTGTAGCTTGGTGTGGACAGTAGACCTGGAGTCAAAACAGTGATCTGATGGATGAGGCCGCAGAGTTTCACTACAGCTATGTGACGACAGATTTATCATCTCTTAATGCCAGAATAGACCAGACTCTGACTAATCGCTGACTAATCTTTCACACACACACACACACACACACACAAACACGCACACACGCACACACACTGGGGGTTTCTGAGGGGAGGACAGCTCATAATGATGGCCAGAGTGGAGTGAATGGAATGGCATCAACCACACGAAACACCCCTCCCCAAAAAACATGTTTGATTCCATTCCATTGACTCCATTCCGGACATTATAATGATGCGTCCTTCTGTCAGCAGTCTCCACTGACACACACACACACACACACACACACTCCAGATGGTCAGATACCAACTAGATGTAGAAATCCAGCTGTCTCTTAGCAGTAGTCATGTGTTTGTTGATGTATGTTGGTCAGAGTCTTGGACACTTCCTGCTTGAAGACATGCCTAGCTTTCACCTTTAGCTCTTTGAAGTGTGAGTTGTTCTACTTTAGAATTGTACAGGTCACATCAGCATCCCTTTCTATAGGATCATCTGTTGTATTTTGGAATTTTACACTCCAATTGGAATTGCCTCACTTTGTTATGTGGTAGATTTACATCAGTTATCATGTTGGAACTTGCTGTCAGAACTCCTTAGAGTGTTAACGCGACCGCAAGGCACTACAGAGGGTACTGTGTACGGCCCAGTACTGCCATCCAGGACCTCTATACCAGGCAGTGTCAGAGGAAGACCCTAAAAATGGTCAAAGACTTCAGCCACCATGGACTGTTCTCTCTGCTACCGCAAGGCAAGTGGTACCAATGCACCAAGTCTGGAACCAACAGGACCCTGAACAGCTACTCCCAAGCCATAAGACTGTTAAATAGTTAGTTAAGTAGTTAACCAACAGGACCCTGAACAGCTACTCCCAAGCCATAAGACTATTAAATAGTTAGTTAAGTAGTTAACCAACAGGACCCTGAACAGCTACTCCCAAGCCATAAGACTGTTAAATAGTTAGTTAAGTAGTTAACCAACAGCTACCCCCAAGCCATAAGACTGTTAAATAGTTAGTTAAGTAGTTAACCAACAGGAACCTGAACAGCTACCCCCAAGCCATAAGACTGTTAAATAGTTAGTTAAGTAGTTAACCAACAGCTACCCCCAAGCCATAAGACTGTTAAATAGTTAGTTAAGTAGTTAACCAACAGGACCCTGAACAGCTTTGATTCCGGGCTGTATCACAACCGGCCGTGATTGGGAGTCCCATAGGGCGGCTCACAATTGGCCCAGGGTTGTCCGGGTTAGGGTTTGGCCGGGGTAGGCCGACATTGTAAATAAGAATTTGTTCTTAACTGACTTGCCTAGTTAAATAAAGGTTCAATCAAATATGACCTTGTACCCCTGCATATCGACTCGGTACTGGTTCCCTGTATATAGAGCCATAGTATCATTACGCATTGTGTTTTTATTCCTTGTGCTATTATTTTTCTATTACTTATATTTTCTTTCTGTCTGTATTGTGGGATAGAACCGGTAAATAAGTATTTCACTGTTAGTCAACACCTGTTGTTTACGAAGCATGTGACAAATAATATTTGATTTGATTTGATCATTGATTCAATGCATAATGAAGGCTTTATCGATCCTATTTTTAATCATTTATCTCTGTTTACACTGTATCAAAGCTTGAATAGTGCCAGGTGGGATTAGTTTGGAAGGATTGGAATGTCTTGTTTTAGAATGTCATGGAAAGTGTTATGCTAGTTAATAGCTGTGGATATATCTTGTTAAACAACAGTGCTGAGGTCCAGGCTAAGGTGCCCTTCATCTAAACTGGAATGACACTAATGCAGCACATGGGTGAACTGGTATTTTTCCACAGTCCCTGCCACCAGACACCTACCCAGCTGGACAGTTTAGCTCAGTGCAGTGCAGAGCAGGGTAGGGTGGAGAAAAAGGGGCCATCTCCCTCAAGCACTAATGTCACTGTGAGTATACTTTATCTGTGCTTGATTGAGCTTGTCTGTTGCAATGGAACCAAAAGAAACGTTTCAAAAACTGCAAACCCCACCACAGACCAACACAACTAGGTCATTTATTTTAATCCCACTTCGTTATCCCAAAAATACAGTACAACAGGTAGACAGATCATTTGTTTTCAGAGGAGAGTAGCAGATTACTAATTCATACGTGTCTTGAAAGCGAGAGGGAGATAGTGGTTAATCAACAGCTAAAGGGGGGTAGTGGATTTATTGACAGCTAAAACAAGATAGCTAGAGGGAGACTGTGGATTTATTGACAGTTAGAGGGAATCAGTGGTTTTATTGACAGATAGAGAGAGATTGTGGATTTATTGACCGCTAGAGGGAGATAGTGGGTTTCTTGTCTAGATGGAGACAGTGGGTTTATTGACAGCTAGAGGGAGATAGCTACAAGGAGATAGCAAGAGGGAGACAGCTAGAGGGACATAGCTAGAAGGAGATAGCTAGAGGGAGATAGTGGATTTATTGACAGCTAGATGAGACAACTAGAGGGTGATAGCTAGGAGGATCTCCCTCTAGCTATCACCCTCTAGTTGTCTCATCTAGCTGTCAATAAATCCACTATCTCCCTCTAGCTATCTCCTTCTAGCTGTCTCCCTCTTGCTATCTATACAGGGAGATAGCAAGAGGGAGACAGCTAGAGGGAGATAGCTAGGGAGGGAAAGTGGATTTATTGACAGCTAGATGGAGATATGTATTAGATCGTGGGTTTATTGACAGAGGAAGATAGCTAAAGGATATAGTGGGTTTACTGATAGCTACAAGGAGTGAGTGGATTTATTGATAGTGGGTTTATTGACAGCTAAAGTCAAATCAAATCAAATCAAATTGATTTATATAGCCCTTCGTACATCAGCTGATATCTCAAAGTGCTGTACAGAAACCCAGCCTAAAACCCCAAACAGCAAGCAATGCCGGTGTAGAAGCACGGTGGCTAGGAAAAACTCCCTAGAAAGGTCAAAACCTAGGAAGAAACCTAGAGAGGAACCAGGCTATGTGGGGTGGCCAGTCCTCTTCTGGCTGTGCCGGGTGGAGATTATAACAGAACATGGCCAAGATGTTAAAATGTTCATAAATGACTTAAAGGGAGACATTCTTTATTTTTTTTTTACCTTTATTTAACTAGGCAAGTCAGTTAAGAACAAATTCTTATTTTCAATGACAGCCTAGGAACAGTGGGTTAACTGCCTGTTCAGGGGCAGAATGACAGATTTGTACCTTGTCAGCTCGGGGGTTTGAACTTGCAACCTTCCGGTTACTAGTCCAACGCTCTTAACCACTAGGCTACCCTGCTGCCCCACATTGAGATTATTGACAGCTAAAGGGAGATACCTACAGGGAGATAGCTAGAGGGAGACAGTGGGTTTATTGACAGCTAAAGGGAGACATGGAGTTTATTGACAGCTATAGGGAGATAGCTACAGGGAGATAGTGGGTTTATTGACAGATAGAGGGAGATAGGATAGTGGGTTTACTGACAGTTAAAGGGAGATAGCTTTCAATACACCCACTATCTCCCTCTAGCTGTGTGGAGATAGCTACAGGGAGATGGCAAGAGGGAGACAGCTAGAGGGAGATAGTGGGTTTATTGACGGCTAGAGGGAGATAGGATAGTGGGTTTACTGACAGCTAGAGGGAGATAGTGGGTTTATTGACAGCTAGAGGGAGATAGCTAGAGGGAGATAGTGGGTTTATTGACAGCTAGAATGAGACAGTGGGTTTATTGACAGCTGGAGGGAGACCGTGGGTTTATTGACAGCTAGAAGGAAACAGTGGGTTTATTGACAGCTAGAGGGAGACAGTGTGTTTCTTGACAGCTAGAGGGAGATAACTGCAGGGAGATATCTAGAGGGAGACAGCTATAGGGAGATAGCTAGAGGGATTTAGTTCAAAGGAGATGTTGGATTTATTGACAGCTAGAGGGAGATAGAGGTGTATTGACAGCTAACGGGAGATAGTGGATTTATTGACAGCTAGAGGGAGATAGTGGGTTTATTGACAGCTAAAAGGAAATAGTGGGTATATTGACAGCTGGAGGGAGATAGTTGTTTTATTGATAGCTATAGGGAAATGTTATGTTTATTGACAACTAGAAGGAGATAGCTAGAGGGAGATAGCTAGAGTGAGATAGTGGCTGTATTGACAGCTGGAGGGAGATAGCTAGAGGGAGATAGTGGGTATATTGACAGCTAGAGGATGATAGTGGGTTTATTGACAACTATAGGTAGATTGCTAGTCAGAGATAGTGGGTTTATTGCCAGCTAGAGGGAGATAGTGGGTTATTGACAGCTAAAGGGAATCAGTGGTTTTATTGACAGTTACAGGGAGACTGGATTTATTGACAGGTAGAGGGAGATAGTGGGTTTATTGACAGCTAGAGGGAGACAGCTAGATGGAGATAAATATAGAGAGTTAGCTTGAGAGAGATAGTGGGTTTATTGACAGCTAGAAGGAGATGGGATAGTGGGTTCACTGACAGCTGGAGGGAAGATAGCTAGAGGGAGATAGTTGGTGTATTGACAGATAGAGGGAGATCGTTAGAGTGAGAAAGTGGGTTTATTAACAGCTAGAGGGACATAACTAGGAGGAGATAGTGGGTGTATTGACATCTGCAGGGAGATAGTTAGGGTGAGAAAGTGGGTTTTTTAACAGCTAGAGGGAGATAACTAGAAGGAGATAGTGGCTTTATTGACAGCTAGAGGGAAATGGCTAAATGGAGATGGCGGATTTATTAACAGCTAGAGGGAGATTGTGGGTTTCTTGACAGCTAAAGGGAGATAAATGGTTTATTGACAGCTACAGGGAGACTGGATTTATTGACAGGTAGAGGGAGATAGTGGGTTTATTGACAGCTAGAGGGAGATAGTGGGTTTATTGACAGCTAGAGGGAGATAGTGGGTTTATTGACAGCTAGAGGGAGATAGTGGGTTTATTGACAGCTAGAGGGAAATAGTGGGTTTGTTGACAATTTGATGGAGATTGTTAGTGTGAGGTAGGTTCTGGCCTTTCTATGGAGTTTTAGAGAGATAGTGGGTTTACTGACAGTTAAGGGGAGATAGCTGTCAATACACCCACTATCTCCCTCTAGCTATCTCCCTTTAACTGTCAGTAAACCCACTATCCTATCTCCCTCTAGCTATTTGGAGATAGCTACAGGGAGATAGCAAGAGGGAGACAGCTAGAGGGAGATAGTGGGTGTATTGAGAGCTAGAGGGAGATAGTGGGTGTATTGACAGCTAGAAGGAGACAGTGGGTTTATTGACAGCTGGAGGGAGACAGTGGGTTTATTGACACCTAGAAGGAGACAGTGGGTATATTGACAGCTAGAGGGAGACAGTGTGTTTCTTGACAGCTAGAGGGAGATAGCTGCAGGGAGAGATCTAGAGGGAGACAGCTATAGGGAGATAGCTAGAGAGATTTCGTTAAAAGGAGATGATGGATTTATTGACAGCTAGAGGGAGATAGATGTTTATTGACAGCTAAAGGGAGATAGTGGATTTATTGACAGCTAGAGGGAGATAGCTAGAGGGAGACCATTAGTTTAGTGACAGCTAGAGGGAGACTGTGGATTTATTGAATGCTAGAGATAGTGGGTGTAATGACAGCTAGAGGGAGAAAGTGGGTTTATTGACAGCTAGAGGGAGATATCTAGAGGTAGATAGTGGATTACTTGACCGCTAGAGGGAGACGGTGGGGTTTATTATCCCCAAAAAAATGGCCTGCGTCTGAATCTAGCTGATAATCCCTGTTGGATATTTATTGCTCATCTTCTCCAATGGTAATTTATTATCAAGCTTTAAGAGATTAGGATCGGTCCTAAGAGACTTAAGGTGTTGTATTATTTTGTGTAATAAGATCCATATTTTACTCCACAGATCTTCCTGAACAAACCCATTCGGAGTGGATGACAGTACTGTAGAATGGAGGAAGGAACAGTCAAACAGGAAAGTTGTAGTTACTAGCTCTTGGTGGACAATATCTAAATGACAAGGGCTGGTGTCACCACAACCAGCTCCGGTCCACAGACCCGTGTAGTGCCCAGCCTCGACGCCAGTCTGCACCCACCCGTTGGCCCAGTGACTTCCTACTGACCCAACCCCAGCCTGCACCCACCTCTCAGGGGCCTCCTGCTGCCCCAAGCCCAGCCTGCACCCACCTCTCAGGGGCCTCCTGCTGCCCCGACCCCAGCCTGCACCCACCTCTCAGGGGCCTCCTGCTGCCCCAAGCCCAGCCTGCACCCACCTCTCAGGGGCCTTCTGCTGCCCCAACCCCAGCCTGCACCCATCTCTCAGGGGCCTCCTGCTGCCCCAACCCCAGCCTGCACCCACCTCTCAGGGGCCTCCTACTGCCCCAACCCTAGCCTGCACCCACCTCTCAGGGGCCTCCTGCTGCCCCAACCCCAGCCTACACCCACCTCTCAGGGGCCTCCTGCTGCCCCAACCCCAGCCTGCACCCACCTCTCAGGGGCCTCCTACTGCCCCAGCCCCAGCCTGCACCCACCTCTCAGGGGCCTCCTGCTGCCCCAACCCCAGAGGGATGAACTGTATTGGTGTCGCGGGCGGGATATGAATCCGGCTCTCCCACGGGAGAAACCAACTTCTTAACCGTTGGCCCAATAGGAAATTCCCTTTTGACTGTGAGCCTGACTCACGTTCGATACATTGGCGCTATGGAGGAAGATATACCACCCCTCTTAGAGCCAGACACCCTGACACCAGCCTGCCCCAGCCTTAGCCGCAGACGGATGTACAGGCTCTGTTCTACGGAACCCATACCACCCCTCCCAGACACCCAGCTCAAACCTGCACTCACCTCCCAGGGCCCAGAGCCCCACTGCTGGCCAGGTCCGAGCCCCAGCCCTGGCCCCAGAGGGATAGAAGGTGCCGACTTCATGGAGCCCATATCCCGTAAGCCAAATACCCAGACAGAGAACAGCATCACTGACCCTGACACACTTGTCTTAATCCACCCCCCACAGGGGCCAGTGGCCCCCCATCGCCCCTGTCCCAGTCACAAACGGATACATGGTGTTGGTATTGGTATCAGTGTTGGCCCTATGGAACCTATACCCCCTCACTCAAATACCCAGGCCAGCGTCACTGACCCTGACACACTTAACCTAATCCAGGAGACGCGACAGATTACCCATAAAAATGACACAGTGGAGGACAATGTGACTGACTGTCACTGTGACACACATGTCTTAATGCTAGTCACCCAGGATCCGGTGACAGGACTCTTAAACCACCACCACCACCACCACCATGTTAGGACAGAGAAAGAGGACATGGCCCAGTCAGAGGGACTAGCACCGGGCTATCATGATGCTACACCACCACCTGTTGATGCTTATTGGGTCTTATGTGATAGCATCACTAGTGTGACACATGATGGGACAGAGGGAGCTAGTTTAAAGCGCTCAGAGGAAAACAATGACAGTCCTAACGAGTTGTGGCTGGACGCGTGCCAGTATCAGACCCTGGCAGCTGAGGATGGGGAGGGGGAAGAAGGGGCTATTTTGGGTGGGGACGAGTGGGGCCTTTATCCTATCAGAGGCAGCGGTGTCACAGAATGTCCGGACAACACAAAGGAGTCGGGTTTCCTACTGGGAACGGAGGCTGCTATTGGTCAGGGAGGCTGTGATTCGGACCAGGGGTTGTCTGTGCCACCTTTTGATAGGTCTGTGTCCACTGACAGCTGGTATAGCACGTTCTCCGACTGGGCTGTCATAGTCCCTGGAGGAGGACCGCGACCCGAAGACTTTACAGGAACAGCTGCACTCACACAGAAACAGGGACAGGCACAAGCATATCCACAGACACCCATGGCCATCCAACACCAGGCAGTGGAGCCCAGAGCCAGCCCAGAGAGCCCCATCCTCGCTGGGCCAGAAGAGCTACTGGTAGTGGGTAGCCTCCAGGACAGGGAAGGGGAAGGGGAAGACACCCAGACAGAGGAGTCCCACAGCGGGTGTATATCATCAGCAGTGCAGGGAGATCAGGAGCCTGTTGGAGAGCTGGTGATCATTGAGGATGACTGCTCTGCCTATCCCACAGATAGCCACTCAACCCTGGGTTCATCGTCTGACACACTGGCCTCTCCCACCACCAAACTCTACGGGCTGGTGATCAATACGACTGAGGCGGTGCTGGCTCCTCCGCCCATATCCTTTTCCTCATCCGCCTCGGGTGCTGCGCCTGTGGGGAGAGATGTGTTGGAAATGGAAACAGACATTGATATTAGCCACAAGAGAGACAGTTATTTACTAGAGGACAGTGTTGGCAGATTTCAGAACCAGGTAAGATTTCAAGTGTATTATGTTATTAGATTTAGATACTGTAGTAGTTGATCAACAGCAGTGGATTTGTTTGTTTACAACTGAATGGTCGTGCAGTTAACTGAATATTTGGTTATTTCTGTTAAATCATTACATTTTTCGAGATGGAGAAAGTATGTTTATTTTAGACTTCCTAACCCAAGGACGCAACAGCGGCATTGTACTGACACACACACTTTCACTAGAGTCTTTCTGTCGGTCAGAAACTAACCCTGAGGCGTCACTCACCTTTATCATGGACTAATAATAGCCCACAACATCAATTACACTGCAACCTGAAACATCATCACAACGTTCAGTATTCCATACCTTCACAGCCAGCCAAGCACCGAGAGAGAGAGAGAGAGAGAGAGAGAGAGAGAGAGAAAAAAGAGTATAGGAAACTCTTATGTAGGGCAGAGCACTATTCTGTAGCCAGTGGCACGTAGTCTGACTGAGGACTGAAGGTGGTCTGAAACAGCCAAGCCACCCTGGTCGCTACAGTATGTTGGTTTATTCAGCTTGACTGAGTCAGATGTGGAAGGGTTGTTAGGTAGTATCTGTTCCTTGATTTCTCATGTGAGAGCCTAGCTCTGGGCTAGCTCTGGGAGCCTAACTCTGGGCTAGCTCTGGGAGCCTAGCTCTGGGCTAGCTCTGGGGGCCTAGCTCTGGGCGGTTAGCTCTGGGCTAGCTCTGGAAGCCTAGCTCTGGGCTAGCTCTGGGAGCCTAGTTCTGGGCTAGCTCTGGGAGGTTAGCTCTGGGCTAGCTCTGGGAGGTTAGCTCTGGGAGGATAGCTCTCGGCTAGCTCTGGAAGACTTGCTCTGGGAGGATAGCTATCGGCTAGCTCTGGGAGGATAGCTCTCGGCTATCTCTGGGAGACTAGCTCTGGGAGAATAGCTCTCGCCTAGCTCTGGGAGGATAGCTCTCGGCTAGCTCTGGGAGACTAGCTCTGGGAGACTAGCTCTGGGAGGATAGCTCTGAGACTGACAGCTGGCCCTGTGAAGTGGTCTAAGGAAATGAGAGGCCTAGAAAAAACTCAGATAGACAGAACAGAAATGGCATCGCTAATTTTAGTGGGTGTTTGATGATAATAGCACGCACCCCAGGATGGAAGCACAGCTAAGGAGTGTAACAAGACTCTCTTCACCCGTACTCTCTCTCTCTCTCTCTCTCTCTCTCACACAACACACACACACACACACACACACACACACACACACACACACACACACCTTCAGAGCAGTCTAACAAAGCTCAATCACTGGGTTAAAGGCCTGGGAGGATAAAGGGACACTGATTGGCTAAAACATTTTGAGTTGCACAGTTAATAGTGCACTGCCCATAACAGTGCTATAGACCAGACCACTCCCACATTTACAGTAAGTTATATGTAAGACTGTTGACTCTGATCAACATAATGCAAGTTGTTATACAGCAAGATATGTTTACGACAATCTATGACAACAAATATATGAGAAATAAATATGTTTTAGATAGATGTCTTCGGGAACAATAATTATCCTTCTTTATTGTCTAACCTGCTACTAACTTACGACTTATCTGAACATGTTTATACTATTTAATGTCTTTTGAATCTTTGCATATTGAACCTTTCAATATTAACCTGTGTAGTGGGCAGTAATATTTCAGGCGGCAGGGTAGCCTAGTGGTTAGAGTGTAGAGGCGGCAGGGTAGCCTAGTGGTTAGAGCGTAGAGGCGGCAGGGTAGCCTAGTGGTTAGAGTGTAGAGGCGGCAGGAAGCCTAGTGGTTAGAGCGTTGGACTAGTAACCGGAAGGTTGCAAGTTCAAACCCCCAAGCTGACAAGGTACCATTTGTCATGCAGCTCCAGGTGACAGAGAGCACATACATTAGGGCTGAACCTACACCTTCGCTGACTATTGAACCATTTTAAATGTTGTTTATTTCTCCCCATGTAGCACCTTAGAGATGCAGTGCAAAATGTGACAGAAAACAGTCTCTCCCAGCTGGGCGGCTTGTTCATTGAGGGGGAAGATGAAGAGAGAAGTTATGGGTTGGTGAGCGTCTCCGGTTACCCTTCCAGTAGCAAGGCACATCAGGTGGAGCATCTGTGTGGCGACAAGAGACATCAACAGTCATTTAAGAAGTTTCAATGTACCACAGACTCTGGCAGGAACACATACGTGCCGGCACACAGAGACACAACGTCCCGGGGCATTAAGGCGGACATACATGTGTCCCCCAACACAGACAGGAAGGACCTCCAGGAGACGGAGGGGAAGAGGCCACAGTGGGGGAATCCATCATTTTTAATGCCTGTTATGCCTTTAGCTCCTCTGAGTCTCAGTGTGGGCCGATCTCTCTTTTGCCGGAAGAACAGCGCTTTGGAAGAGGAATCCGTCCAAGCCAGTCCTAAGAGATCACTGCTCAATGAGCAACGAGGTCAGAGCTGTGGGTTTATACAATCTAATGTGCCCCGACTGCCCGTTTTGCCCGCCTGTTTCCGAGGGAAGATTGATAAGAAGACACCTGTGGTAAACAAAGAGGAAAAACTGTTGTTGACGAAAACAAAGAGGAATACGGGTTCTAGAGATACAACATCAGAGGACAAGGGTGGAAAGTTGACCGTTTGCTCCGGTCAGAATCTGAACAGGGACATTCCAGCATCGTCTTCGTCAAGTGAGGAATCAACAGCATCTTGGTCTCTTGACAGAAAGAAAAACATCACAGTCCCACATGAGGTCAGCTCCCTCGGTAAAGAACTCTCCAACTATATCATTGTGACCGGTGATCACTTGATGATCTCAGAGAAGGAACGTGTTGCATACTTCACTCTAGACCAGGAGAACCCTCTAGACTCCAGAACATCCTTGTTGAAACAAATACAATCAGACAGAAATAAAGAACCCAACCACTGTGTTACAGCAGACGTAAAGAAAGGCTCCAAGATGCCTCATAAAACCAGAACACACTCCAAGAAAGACAAGCCAGCTGTGGTTCACCATCTGGCCCCACCAACCTCCAAAACACAAGAGAACCTACCGCTCGGATCTAACATTAAATGTGATCCCCTAACAACACGCGAGGATGGCGACGATGGACCTGTGACTGTCAAAGAGACTATTGTCATAACAGAGAATGTTAACACCAAAGGCCACGCCCACGGGAAGAAGAAGAAACACTCTGGGAAACACTCCCAGAATGCATCAGTGAAGAGCGAGGGGATAGACTCCTTGGTTGAGGTGGAGAACAGGGCTAAGCAGAAGACTGCTACCAATGGGAAAATAGACACCTTTGTTGCCAAATTTGGAGCCAAAGCTGGGAAAACCAAAGATAAGACTACAGCAGGTCTGCCTTGTAAGAAGGACAGTGTTCATTCAGACAGTGCTCAGAAACAACCTGGTGTGAAATCTCTGGTTGACGCTTCTGTCATCAGCCAAGGTGCAACAGTGAGTGACCCTTCCTCCATGGTACCCCAGTCTACCATCCCCATTGGCCAGCAGCCCAATGATGATGTCATCAAGCGTCGCCGTCTGTCTGAGGACAAGTTTGGTAAACATGAATCCAAGGCTGCTGTTGAGACGACTCGTAGGAAGGCCTACAGTGATGTACTGAAACAGAGAACACATCATGCACCAAAAGAAGGTGGGAATGCACTGCAGTATACTCTATTACACCGACCTGGGTTCATATGGTATTTGTTTTCTTTCAAATACGTAGAGCGTTTGATTGAGCCTACTTGGAGCGCCACATGGGCATGATTTGCACTTGAAACAATTCGATTGGTTCGATTACGCAGGTTATCTATTTGAAAGAAAGCAATAAATCTATTTGAGCCCATGTCTAATGTTATGATAACTACTCTAAAATGATTATTAACGATAATATACATTTTCTGTGTAAATCTTAGACATATATGTGTATATTTTCTTCCAGTGCCCAGAGTGGTGCAACGGATCCAGGCCGTGCCTGTCAGTGGCGATCCTCAGAGTCTCAGTCTAGGGTGTCAGTTCACGGCTGTCTTTACTGACTACACTGTCACCTGGACCAGAGATGGGACAGTGTTGGCTGAGATCAAGAGAAGGTACAAGTCCTGATTTTATTTGACACTATTATATTGTCCATGCCCTTAAACGTTCCTATGGGAGAGCTAGTTACCCTACCCCGTTACCATGTTTCAGTGTTTCTCAAATATCTTATTTAATACTCCCAGGCATTCCATTTATTTGATCAATTTCAGTACGCATTCGGAATGTATTCAGACCTCTTGACTTTTTCCACATTTTGTTACGTTACAGACTTATTCTAAAATGGATTAAATTGTTGTTGTTTTTCCATCGTCAACCTACACACAATACCGCATAATGACTAAGCAAAACCTTTTTTTTTTTTTTTAGAAATGTTTGCTAAATGTTTGCCCAGTTCTGGGAGACATAAGTATTCAGACCCTTTACTTAGTACTTTGTTGAAGCACCTT
This sequence comes from Oncorhynchus nerka, assembly GCF_034236695.1. Classification (NCBI taxonomy): domain Eukaryota; kingdom Metazoa; phylum Chordata; class Actinopteri; order Salmoniformes; family Salmonidae; genus Oncorhynchus; species Oncorhynchus nerka. Next base: position 94,902,590 of record NC_088417.1, on the reverse strand, counting down.
TGGCAGCGATTAAAGCCTTGAGTCTTCTTGAGTATGACGCTACAAACTTGTCAGGTTGGCTGGGGAGCCTCACTACACAGCTATTTTCAGGTCTCTCCAGAGATGTTCGATCGGGTTCAAGTCCAGGCTCTGGCTGGGCCAATCAAGGACATTCAGAGACCTCTCCTGAAGCCACTCCTTCGTTGTCTTGGCTGTGTGCTTAGGGTCGTTGTCCTGTTGGAAGGTGAACCTTCTCCCCAGTCTGAGTTCCTGAGCGCTCTGGAGAAGGTTTTCATCAAGAATCTTGCTGTACTTTGACCCATTCAGCTTTCCCTGTATCCTGACTGGTCTCACAGTCCCTGCCGCTGAAAAACATCCCCACAGCATGATACTGCCACCAGCATGCTTCCCCGTAGGGATGGTGCCAGTTTTCCTCCAGACGTGACGCTTGGCATTCAGGCCAAAGAGTTCAATCTTGGTTTCATCAGACCAGATCATCTTCTTTCTCATGGTCTGCAAGTCCTTTAGGTGTCATTTTGCAAACTCCAAAAGGGCTGGCATGTGCCTTTCACTGAAGAGTGGCTTCCGTTTTGATCACTCTACCATAAAGGCCTGATTGGTGGAGTGCTGCAGAGATGGTTGTACTTCTGGAAGGTTCTCCCATCTCCACAGAGGGACTCTGGAGTTCTGTCAAAGTGACCATCGGGTTCTTGGTCACCTCCCTGACCAAGGCCCTTCTCTCCCAATTGCTCAATTTGGCCAGGCAGCCAGCTCTAGGAAGAATCTTGGTGGTTCCAAACTTCTTCCATTTCAGAATGATGGAAGCCACTGTGTTCTTGGGGACCTTCAATGCTGCAGAAATGTTTTGGTACCCTTCCACAGAACTGTGCCTCGACACAATCCTGTCTCAGAGCTCTACGGACAATTCCTTTGACCTCATGGCTTGGTTTTTGCTCTGACATGCACTGTCACCTGTGGGACCTTATATAGATAGGTATGTGCCTTTCCAAATCATGTCCAATCAATTGAATTTACCACAGGTGGACTCCAATCAAGTTGTAAAAACATCTCAAGGATGATCAATGGAAACAGGGCCTAAGCTCAATTTCGAATCTCATAGCAATACTTATGTAAATAAGGTATTTCTGTTTTTATTTTTAATACATTTTCAAAAGTTTCTAACTATGGGGTATTGCGTGTAGATTGATAAATAAGAACATTAATTTAATCAATTTTAGAATAAGGCTGTAACGTAACAAAATGTGGAAAAAGGGAAGGGGTCTGAATACTTTCCGAAGGCACTGTACTAACTACACCAGATCCAACTAGCTACACCAGATCCAACTAGCTACACCAGATCCAACTAACTACACCAGATCCAACTAGCTACACCAGATCCAACTAGCTACACCAGATCCAACTAGCTACACCAGATCCAACTAACTACACCAGATCCAACTAGCTACACCAGATCCAACTAACTACACCTGTTCCAACTAACTACACCTGATCCAACTAACTACACCAGATCCAACTAGCTACACCAGATCCAACTAGCTACACCATATCCAACTAGCTACACCAGATCCAACTAGCTACACCAGATCCAACTAACTACACCTGTTCCAACTAACTACACCTGATCCAACTAACTACACCAGATCCAACTATCTACACCAGATCCAACTAACTACACCAGATCCAACTAGCTACACCAGATCCAACTAGCTACACCAGATCCAACTAACTACACCAGATCCAACTAGCTACACCAGATCCAACTAACTACACCTGTTCCAACTAACTACACCAGATCCAACTAGCTACACCAGATCCAACTAGCTACACCAGATCCAACTAACTACACCAGATCCAACTAGCTACACCAGATCCAACTAGCTACACCAGATCCAACTAGCTACACCAGATCCAACTAGCTACACCAGATCCAACTAACTACACCAGATCCAACTAGCTACACCAGATCCAACTAACTACACCTGTTCCAACTAACTACACCTGATCCAACTAACTACACCTGTTCCAACTAACTACACCTGATCCAACTAACTACACCAGATCCAACTAGCTACACCAGATCCAACTAGCTACACCAGATCCAACTAACTACACCAGATCCAACTAGCTACACCAGATCCAACTAGCTACACCAGATCCAACTAGCTACACCAGATCCAACTAGCTACACCATATCCAACTAGCTACACCAGATCCAACTAACTACACCAGATCCAACTAGCTACACCAGATCCAACTAACTACACCAGATCCAACTAGCTACACCAGATCCAACTAACTACACCTGTTCCAACTAACTACACCTGATCCAACTAACTACACCAGATCCAACTAGCTACACCAGATCCAACTAGCTACACCAGATCCAACTAACTACACCAGATCCAACTAGCTACACCAGATCCAACTAGCTACACCAGATCCAACTAACTACACCAGATCCAACTAGCTACACCAGATCCAACTAGCTACACCAGATCCAACTAACTACACCAGATCCAACTAGCTACACCAGATCCAATTAACTACACCAGATCCAACTAGCTACACCAGATCCAACTAGCTACACTAGATCCAACTAGCTACACCAGATCCAACTAACTACACCTGTTCCAACTAACTACACCTGATCCAACTAACTACACCAGATCCAACTAGCTACACCAGATCCAACTAACTACACCAGATCCAACTAACTACACCAGATCCAACTAACTACACCAGATCCAACTAGCTACACCAGATCCAACTAGCTACACCAGATCCAGCTAGGTACACCAATCCAGCTAGCTAAACCTGATCCAACTAACTACACCTGTTCCAACTAACTACACCTGATCCAACTAACTACACCAGATCCAACTAGCTACACCAGATCCAGCTAGGTACACCAATCCAGCTAGCTAAACCTGATCCAACTAACTACACCTGTTCCAACTAACTACACCTGATCCCACTAGCTACACCAGATCCAACTAGCTACACCAGATCCAACTAGCTACGCCAGATCCAGCTAGGTACACCAATCCAGCTAGCTACACCAGATCCAACTAACTACACCTATTTCAACTAACTACACCTGATCCAACTAACTACACCAGATCCAACTAGCTACACCAGATCCAACTAGCTACACCAGATCCAACTAGCTACACCAGATCCAACTAACTACACCAGATCCAACTAGCTACACCATATCCAACTAGCTACACCAGATCCAACTAACTACACCTGTTCCAACTAACTACACCTGTTCCAACTAACTACACCTGATCCAACTAACTACACCTGATCCAACTAACTACACCAGATCCAACTAACTACACCAGATCCAACTAGCTACACCAGATCCAACTAGCTACACCAGATCCAGCTAGGTACACCAATCCAGCTAGCTAAACCTGATCCAACTAAATACACCAGATCCAACTAGCTACACCAGATCCAACTAACTACACCAGATCCAACTAGCTACACCAGATCCAACTAGCTACACCAGATCCAACTAACTACACCTGTTCCAACTAACTACACCTGATCCAACTAACTACACCAGATCCAACTAGCTACACCAGATCCAACTAGCTACACCAGATCCAACTAACTACACCAGATCCAACTAACTACACCAGATCCAACTAGCTACACCAGATCCAACTAGCTACACCAGATCCAGCTAGGTACACCTGATCCAGCTAGCTAAACCTGATCCAACTAACTACACCTGTTCCAACTAGCTACACCTGATCCAACTAGCTACACCAGATCCAACTAGCTACACCAGATCCAACTAGCTACACCAGATCCAGCTAGCTACACCAGATCCAACTAACTACACCAGATCCAACTAGCTACACCAGATCCAACTAGCTACACCAGATCCAACTAGCTACACCAGATCCAGCTAGGTACACCAATCCAGCTAGCTAAACCTGATCCAACTAACTACACCTGTTCCAACTAACTACACCTGATCCAACTAGCTACACCAGATCCAACTAGCTACACCAGATCCAACTAACTACACCAGATCCAACTAACTACACCAGATCCAACTAGCTACACCAGATCCAACTAACTACACCTGTTCCAACTAACTACACCTGATCCAACTAACTACACCAGATCCAACTAGCTACACCAGATCCAACTAGCTACACCAGATCCAACTAACTACACCAGATCCAACTAGCTACACCAGATCCAACTAGCTACACCAGATCCAACTAACTACACCAGATCCAACTAGCTACACCAGATCCAACTAGCTACACCAGATCCAACTAGCTACACCAGATCCAATTAACTACACCAGATCCAACTAGCTACACCAGATCCAACTAGCTACACTAGATCCAACTAGCTACACCAGATCCAACTAACTACACCTGTTCCAACTAACTACACCTGATCCAACTAACTACACCAGATCCAACTAGCTACACCAGATCCAACTAACTACACCAGATCCAACTAACTACACCAGATCCAACTAACTACACCAGATCCAACTAGCTACACCACATCCAGCTAGGTACACCAATCCAGCTAGCTAAACCTGATCCAACTAACTACACCTGTTCCAACTAACTACACCTGATCCAACTAGCTACACCAGATCAAACTAGCTACACCAGATCCAACTAGCTACACCAGATCCAGCTAGGTACACCAGATCCAGCTAGCTACACCAGATCCAACTAACTACACCAGATCCAACTAGCTACACCAGATCCAACTAGCTACACCAGATCCAACTAGCTACACCAGATCCAGCTAGGTACACCAATCCAGCTAGCTAAACCTGATCCAACTAACTACACCTGTTCCAACTAACTACACCTGATCCAACTAGCTACACCAGATCCAACTAGCTACACCAGATCCAACTAACTACACCAGATCCAACTAACTACACCAGATCCAACTAGCTACACCAGATCCAACTAACTACACCTGTTCCAACTAACTACACCTGATCCAACTAACTACACCAGATCCAACTAGCTACACCAGATCCAACTAGCTACACCAGATCCAACTAACTACACCAGATCCAACTAGCTACACCAGATCCAACTAGCTACACCAGATCCAACTAACTACACCAGATCCAACTAGCTACACCAGATCCAACTAGCTACACCAGATCCAACTAGCTACACCAGATCCAATTAACTACACCAGATCCAACTAGCTACACCAGATCCAACTAGCTACACTAGATCCAACTAGCTACACCAGATCCAACTAACTACACCTGTTCCAACTAACTACACCTGATCCAACTAACTACACCAGATCCAACTAGCTACACCAGATCCAACTAACTACACCAGATCCAACTAACTACACCAGATCCAACTAACTACACCAGATCCAACTAGCTACACCACATCCAGCTAGGTACACCAATCCAGCTAGCTAAACCTGATCCAACTAACTACACCTGTTCCAACTAACTACACCTGATCCAACTAGCTACACCAGATCAAACTAGCTACACCAGATCCAACTAGCTACACCAGATCCAGCTAGGTACACCAGATCCAGCTAGCTACACCAGATCCAGCTAGGTACACCAATCCAGCTAGCTAAACCTGATCCAACTAACTACACCTGTTCCAACTAACTACACCTGATTCAACTAGCTACACCAGATCTAACTAGCTACACCAGATCCAACTAGCTACACCTGTTCCAACTAACTACACCTGATCCAACTAACTACACCAGATCCAACTAGCTACACCAGATCCAACTAGCTACACCAGATCCAACTAACTACACCAGATCCAACTAGCTACACCAGATCCAACTAGCTACACCAGATCCAGCTAGGTACACCAATCCAGCTAGCTAAACCTGATCCAACTAACTACACCTGTTCCAACTAACTACACCTGATCCCACTAGCTACACCAGATCCAACTAGCTACACCAGATCCAACTAGCTATGCCAGATCCAGCTAGGTACACCAATCCAGCTAGCTACACCAGATCCAACTAACTACACCTGTTTCAACTAACTACACCTGATCCAACTAACTACACCAGATCCAACTAGCTACACCAGATCCAACTAGCTACACCAGATCCAACTAGCTACACCAGATCCAACTAACTACACCAGATCCAACTAGCTACACCATATCCAACTAGCTACACCAGATCCAACTAACTACACCTGATCCAACTAACTACACCTGATCCAACTAACTACACCAGATCCAACTAGCTACACCAGATCCAACTAGCTACACCAGATCCAACTAACTACACCAGATCCAACTAACTACACCAGATCCAACTAGCTACACCAGATCCAACTAGCTACACCAGATCCAGCTAGGTACACCTGATCCAGCTAGCTAAACCTGATCCAACTAACTACACCTGTTCCAACTAGCTACACCTGATCCAACTAGCTGCACCAGATCCAACTAGCTACACCAGATCCAACTAGCTACACCAGATCCAGCTAGCTACACCAGATCCAACTAACTACACCAGATCCATCTAGCTACACCAGATCCAACTAGCTACACCAGATCCAACTAGCTACACCAGATCCAGCTAGGTACACCAATCCAGCTAGCTAAACCTGATCCAACTAACTACACCTGTTCCAACTAACTACACCTGATCCAACTAGCTACACCAGATCCAACTAGCTACACCAGATCCAACTAAATACACCTGTTCCAACTAACTACACCTGATCCAACTAACTACACCAGATCCAACTAGCTACACCAGATCCAACTAACTACACCAGATCCAACTAACTACACCAGATCCAACTAGCTACACCAGATCCAACTAACTACACCTGTTCCAACTAACTACACCTGATCCAACTAACTACACCAGATCCAACTAGCTACACCAGATCCAACTAGCTACACCAGATCCAACTAACTACACCATATCCAACTAGCTACACCAGATCCAACTAGCTACACCAGATCCAACTAACTACACCAGATCCAACTAGCTACACCAGATCCAACTAGCTACACCAGATCCAACTAGCTACACCAGATCCAATTAACTACACCAGATCCAACTAGCTACACCAGATCCAACTAGCTACACTAGATCCAACTAGCTACACCAGATCCAACTAACTACACCTGTTCCAACTAACTACACCAGATCCAACTACCTACACCAGATCCAACTAACTACACCAGATCCAACTAACTACACCAGATCCAACTAACTACACCAGATCCAACTAGCTACACCACATCCAGCTAGGTACACCAATCCAGCTAGCTAAACCTGATCCAACTAACTACACCTGTTCCAACTAACTACACCTGATCCAACTAGCTACACCAGATCAAACTAGCTACACCAGATCCAACTAGCTACACCAGATCCAGCTAGGTACACCAGATCCAGCTAGCTACACCAGATCCAGCTAGCTACACCAGATCCTGCTAGGTACACCAATCCAGCTAGCTAAACCTGATCCAACTAACTACACCTGTTCCAACTAACTACACCTGATTCAACTAGCTACACCAGATCTAACTAGCTACACCAGATCCAACTAGCTACACCTGTTCCAACTAACTACACCTGATCCAACTAACTACACCAGATCCAACTAGCTACACGAGATCCAACTAGCTACACCAGATCCAACTAACTACACCAGATCCAACTAGCTACACCAGATCCAACTAGCTACACCAGATCCAGCTAGGTACACCAATCCAGCTAGCTAAACCTGATCCAACTAACTACACCTGTTCCAACTAACTACACCTGATCCCACTAGCTACACCAGATCCAACTAGCTACACCAGATCCAACTAGCTACGCCAGATCCAGCTAGGTACACCAATCCAGCTAGCTACACCAGATCCAACTAACTACACCTGTTTCAACTAACTACACCTGATCCAACTAACTACACCAGATCCAACTAGCTACACCAGATCCAACTAGCTACACCAGATCCAACTAGCTACACCAGATCCAACTAACTACACCAGATCCAACTAGCTACACCATATCCAACTAGCTACACCAGATCCAACTAACTACACCTGTTCCAACTAACTACACCTGATCCAACTAACTACACCAGATCCAACTAGCTACACCAGATCCAACTAGCTACACCAGATCCAACTAACTACACCAGATCCAACTAACTACACCAGATCCAACTAACTACACCAGATCCAACTAGCTACACCAGATCCAACTAGCTACACCAATCCAGCTAGCTAAACCTGATCCAACTAACTACACCAGATCCAACTAGCTACACCAGATCCAACTAGCTACACCAGATCCAACTAACTACACCAGATCCAACTAGCTACACCATATCCAACTAGCTACACCAGATCCAACTAACTACACCTGTTCCAACTAACTACACCTGATCCAACTAACTACACCAGATCCAACTAGCTACACCAGATCCAACTAGCTACACCAGATCCAACTAACTACACCAGATCCAACTAACTACACCAGATCCAACTAGCTACACCAGATCCAACTAGCTACACCAGATCCAGCTAGGTACACCAATCCAGCTAGCTAAACCTGATCCAACTAACTACACCAGATCCAACTAGCTACACCAGATCCAACTAGCTACACCAGATCCAACTAACTACACCAGATCCAACTAGCTACACCAGATCCAACTAGCTACACCAGATCCAACTAACTACACCTGTTCCAACTAACTACACCTGATCCAACTAACTACACCAGATCCAACTAGCTACACCAGATCCAACTAACTACACCAGATCCAACTAACTACACCAGATCCAACTAGCTACACCAGATCCAACTAGCTACACCAGATCCAGCTAGGTACACCTGATCCAGCTAGCTAAACCTGATCCAACTAACTACACCTGTTCCAACTAGCTACACCTGATCCAACTAGCTACACCAGATCCAGCTAGCTACACCAGATCCAACTAGCTACACCAGATCCAGCTAGCTACACCAGATCCAACTAACTACACCAGATCCAACTAGCTACACCAGATCCAACTAGCTACACCAGATCCAGCTAGGTACACCAATCCAGCTAGCTAAACCTGATCCAACTAACTACACCTGTTCCAACTAACTACACCAGATCCAACTAGCTACACCAGATCCAACTAACTACACCAGATCAAACTAGCTACACCAGATCCAACTAGCTACACCAGATCCAACTAGCTACACCAGATCCAACTAGCTACACCAGATCCAGCTAGGTACACCAATCCAGCTAGCTAAACCTGATCCAACTAACTACACCTGATCCAACTAGCTCCACCAGATCCAACTAGCTACACCAGATCCAACTAGCTACACCAGATCCAGCTAGGTACACCAATCCAGCTAGCTAAACCTGATCCAACTAACTACACCTTATCCAACTAGCTACACCAGATCCAACTAGCTCCACCAGATCCAACTAGCTACACCAGATCCAGCTAGGTACACCAATCCAGCTAGCTAAACCTGATCCAACTAACTACACCTGTTCCAACTAACTACACCTGATCCAACTAGCTACACCTGATCCAACTAGCTACACCAGATCCAACTAGCTACACCAGATCCAGCTAGGTACACCAATCCAGCTAGCTAAACCTGATCCAACTAACTACACCTGTTCCAACTAACTACACCTGATCCAACTAGCTACACCTGATCCAACTAGCTACACCAGATCCAGCTAGGTACACCAATCCAGCTAGCTACACCTGATCCAACTAACTACACCTGTTCCAACTAACTACACCTGATCCAACTAGCTACACCTGATCCAACTAGCTACACCAGATCCAGCTAGGTACACCAATCCAGCTAGCTACACCTGATCCAACTAACTACACCTGTTCCAACTAACTACACCTGATCCAACTAGGTACACCTGATCCAACTAGCTACACCCGATCCAACTAACTACACCAGATGCAACTAGCTACACCTGTTCCAACTAACTACACCTGATCCAACTAGCTACACCTGATCCAACTAACTACACCTGATCCAACTAGCTACACCTGATCCAACTAGCTACACCTGATCCAACTAGCTACACCTGATCCAACTAGCTACACCTGATCCAACTAACTACACCTGATCCAACTAGCTGTACCTGATCCTACTAATTAAAGGGTTGACTATTAGTTGGCTCAGTTGATTTAGTGTACTATTATAGTAATGGTATAGATCACAGCTGAGGATACTCCACGAGAGGTTTGGGAGACTCGCCACTATTTGAAAGCCCACTTGGTGTTGCTCTCTGTCAGTGTAGGTTACTGTAGCAATATATTTGGCAGATATTAACCCATCAATGTGTGATGATGATTCAGCCGTGAGTGGGAGGAAGGTTCAGTTTTTATATAACGCTATGATTCAACTGTGCATCAGGTGCAATATCGTCGTTATTGTTCCAGAAATCTCCACTTAGTTGGAATACGGCCAGTCACGATTATTGTGTAATATTATCTGTCTCTACTTACATAATACAACTTTTAGAAATAACATTGTTGAAAAATGTCAACACCTACGTTGAGTCAGGTGTATGCTGAGCCAGGTGTATGCTGAGTCAGGTGTACGTTGAGTCAGGTGTACGTTGAGTCAGGTGTACGCTGAGTCAGGTGTACGTTGAGTCAGGTGTACGCTGAGTCAGGTGTACGCTGAGTCAGGTGTACGCTGAGTCAGGTGTACGTTGAGTCAGGTGTACGTTGAGTCAGGTGTACGTTGAGTCAGGTGTACGCTGAGTCAGGTGTACGCTGAGTCAGGTGTACGCTGAGTCAGGTGTACGTTGAGTCAGGTGTACGCTGAGTCAGGTGTACGCTGAGTCAGGTGTACGCTGAGTCAGGTGTACGTTGAGTCAGGTGTACGCTGAGTCAGGTGTACGCTGAGTCAGGTGTACGTTGAGTCAGGTGTACGCTGAGTCAGGTGTACGTTGAGTCAGGTGTACGCTGAGTCAGGTGTACGTTGAGTCAGGTGTACGCTGAGTCAGGTGTACGTTGAGTCAGGTGTACGCTGAGTCAGGTGTACGTTGAGTCAGGTGTACGCTGAGTCAGGTGTACGCTGAGTCAGGTGTACGTTGAGTCAGGTGTATGTTTTGAACAGGGACCAAGAAATGAAAGGAATATAGCTTTCAGTTATTAGACTCTTATCACTGTCAATATAACACTTTCATTATTCTTTAATGAATCAATGTTTTGTCCGCAAGCTGCCTTCATCAGGGTTGTTTAATAGAGCAGGGGTTTCCTACCTTTTTCGATTAATGTACTACCAACTGAGTTTTACTCTGCACAGAATACACCTGAAGTACCCCCTCATACGCATTTCACCCGTGAGCCTATGGTCTCATAGAACCCCTGGTTGGGAAACACTGGAGAACAAAGCCTTAGTATGAATAGATTATGTTAATTCAGAATAATGATTCAAGGTTTATTCTCTCCTTTCTGCTCTGTGTAGTGCTGGAGATGAGAGCAGAGTGTGTCTCACCATCACCAAGGCCTCCAATAAAGATCTGGGGAAGTACCGCTGTAGTCTCCTCTGTTCCCATGGCTCTGTGATCCTGGACTACCTCCTCACCTACGAGGGTAAGACACGTTAGACTACCTCTTCACCTACGAGGATAAGACACCTTAGACTGCCTATGAGGATAAGACATGTTAGACTACCTCCTCACCTACGAGGGTAAGACACGTTAGACTACCTCCTCACATATGAGGATAAGACACATTAGACTACTTCCTCACCTACGAGGATAAGACACGTTAGACTACCTCCTCACCTACGAGGGTAAGACACGTTAGACTACCTATGAGGATAAGACATGTTAGACTACCTCCTCACCTATGAGGATAAGACACGTTAGACTACCTCCTCACCTACGAGGATAAGACACGTTAGACTACCTCCTCACCTATGAGGATAAGACACGTTAGACTACCTCCTCACCTACGAGGATAAGACATGTTAGAATACCTATGAGTATAAGACACGTTACACTACCTCCTCACCTACGAGGATAAGACACGTTACACTACCTCCTCACCTACGAGGATAAGACACGTTAGACTACCTCCTCACCTATGAGGATAAGACATGTTAGACTACCTATGAGGATAAGACATGTTAGACTACCTCCTCACCTATGAGGATAAGACACATTAGACTACCTCCTCACCTATGAGGATAAGACACGTTAGACTACCTCCTCACCTATGAGGATAAGACACATTAGACTACTTCCTCACCTACAAGGATAAGACACGTTAGACTACCTCCTCACCTACGAGGGTAAGACACGTTAGACTACCTATGAGGATAAGACATGTTAGACTACCTCCTCACCTATGAGGATAAGACACGTTAGACTACCTCCTCACCTACGAGGATAAGACACGTTAGACTACCTATGAGGATAAGACATGTTAGACTACCTCCTCACCTATGAGGATTAGACACGTTAGACCACCTCCTCACCTACGAGGATAAGACACGTTAGACTACCTCCTCACCTACGAGGATAAGACACGTTAGACTACCTCCTCACCTACGAGGGTAAGACACGTTAGACTACCTATGAGGATAAGACATGTTAGACTACCTCCTCACCTATGAGGATAAGACACGTTAGACTACCTCCTCACCTACGAGGATAAGACACGTTAGACTACCTATGAGGATAAGACATGTTAGACTACCTCCTCACCTATGAGGATTAGACACGTTAGACGACCTCCTCACCTACGAGGATAAGACACGTTAGACTACCTCCTCACCTACGAGGATAAGACACGTTAGACTACCTCCTCACCTACGAGGATAAGACATGTTAGACTACCTATGAGGATAAGACACGTTAGACTACCTATGAGGATAAGACATGTTAGACTACCTCCTCACCTACGAGGGTAAGACACGTTAGACTACCTATGAGGATAAGACATGTTAGACTACCTCCTCACCTATGAGGGTAAGACACATTAGACTACCTACAAGGGTAAGACACGTTAGACTACCTCCTGACCTATGAGGATAAGACACGTTAGACTACCTCCTCACCTACGAGGGTAAGACACGTTAGACTACGTCCTCACCTACGAGGGTAAGACACGTTAGACTACCTCCTCACCTACGAGGATAAGACACGTTAGACTACCTCCTCACCTACGAGGGTAAGACACGTTAGACTACCTCCTCACCTACGAGGGTAAGACACGTTAGACTACCTATGAGGATAAGACATGTTAGACTACCTCCTCACCTATGAGGATAAGACACGTTAGACTACCTCCTCACCTACGAGGATAAGACACGTTAGACTACCTCCTCACCTACGAGGATAAGACATGTTAGACTACCTCCTCACCTATGAGGATAAGACACGTTAGACTACCTCCTCACCTACGAGGATAAGACACGTTAGACTACCTATGAGGATAAGACATGTTAGACTACCTCCTCACCTACGAGGATAAGACACGTTAGACTACCTCCTCACCTATGAGGATAAGACACGTTAGACTACCTCCTCACCTACGAGGATAAGACACGTTAGACTACCTATGAGGATAAGACATGTTAGACTACCTCCTCACCTATGAGGATTAGACACGTTAGACCACCTCCTCACCTACGAGGATAAGACACGTTAGACTACCTCCTCACCTACGAGGATAAGACACGTTAGACTACCTCCTCACCTACGAGGATAAGACACGTTAGACTACCTATGAGGATAAGACACGTTAGACTACCTATGAGGATAAGACATGTTAGACTACCTCCTCACCTACGAGGGTAAGACCCGTTAGACTACCTCCTCACCTACGAGGGTAAGACACATTAGACTACCTATGAGGATAAGACACGTTAGACTACCTATGAGGATAAGACACGTTAGACTACCTATGAGGATAAGACATGTTAGTCTACCTCCTCACCTATGAGCGTAAGACACGTCATACGTCACACTCACATCCAAGTTTCAAATTTCTGGTTTTATTTGCCATGTGCAATGAATGTATTGGAAATCTTACTCCACAGGGCTCTCACAATAAAAACAGCAAAATACAAACATAATTTGGAAGTTAACAGCCCCCACTGTTTCTGTCTGTCTCTTTCATAGTGCTGAGTGACATTGTCATCCTGGCTAATCCCCAGAAAAACATCACAGGTGAGTAGCGATCTAATGCTGAATTTCAGTTTGATATACAGTATACATCTGAGACAAGGTGTTAGGTAATAAAAGTTCAGAGGTCATTCATTGCGGAAGCATCGGAATATGTTATGCTATGTTAAAGGCTCTTTCTGAATGACTGCGTTCCTCTCTCTACCTCAGCTGCTCCCACTGAGCTAGTAGGCGAAGAGGAGGATGTGAAATGTTCCTGTCTGTTGTTCAAAGAGGACTTCCTGTCAGAGCAGTACTTTGATAAGAAGCAGCCAGCCAGTCTGGTGACAGAGAAGGAACACTTTGGAGAGGGTATGCACCGAAGGGCCTTCCGGACCAGGCTCAAGGCCGGTATGGTGCCTGTCTTCACCCAGGGCCACCACTGTGTGCTCAAGGTACACAATGCTATCAGCTACGGGACACAGAACAACGAGGAGTTGGTTCAGAAGAACTATAATCTGGCCGTGGAGGTGAGGGTTTATTTACCTTGATATCACCAGACACAGGGTCAGAGGTACGGTTAGAGTCAGAAAAACAGTTGCTCTCACTATTTGACATTGCGTAATACTCTGACCCAGGTTTTGGGGTCAGTTTAATTTCAATTCAGTCACTTCCTGAACCCTGTTGTAACCATCAGCAGAACTGCTCAGATTTGGTATATTGTGTGATTCCAGGAGTGCCATGTTCAGAACACAGCCAGAGAGTACATCAAGGTCTGGACAGCCGTGGCCCAGACACAGGATGCCTTCGGAGAGGTTCCAGAGTGAGTATGATGTCATCGCTGGCACATCATCGTCTGGTGGGGTGTGGGCCTGTAAATCCCAGTGTCAATTCCTAGATGCCATCTCTTCTCCTGCCGTTGTGTCCTTGTGTCCCACTCAATTTAACCCCTAAACTTCACTCCAGCTTACTTTGTGTTCCAATCTCTCTGTTACAGCAAAAACATGACATTTTTCCAATGAAATATGCAAAACAGTAACCTTCCTGTTTCTTCTTCTCCCCCCCGTCCGTCCGTCCGTCCGTCCGTCCAGGATTATACCAATATACCTGGTCCACCGTCCGTCTAACGACATCCCGTATGCCACCCTGGAAGAGGAGCTGATGGGGGAGTTTGTCAAGTACTCTGTTCGGGACGGGAAGGAGATCAACCTAAAGAGGAATGACTCAGAGGCAGGACAGAAGTGTTGTACTTTCCAGCACTGGGTTTACCACAAGACTGAGGGTAACCTGCTCGTCACTGACATGCAAGGTAGGTTACTGCATCTGCACAGTGAGCCAAGGTCCAGTCTGGCTACTGTACTTAACAGCAGTGCAAAGAAAGTGGGAGATTAGAAATATAAATAATATATTTACTGTAGAAGCACGTGTGACTGCTGCCATAAAAAGGGCTTTATAAATAACTTGAATGATTGATTGATTTCTCTCGTTTCATTGTAGGAGTTGGCATGAGATTGACAGATGTTGGAATAGCCACGTGTAAGAAAGGGTGAGTATTGCAAGATAAATACAATACAAAACCTGATGGTTTAAATCACCTCTGTGTGGATTGTACATTACGCCGCCACAAACCACATGCAATGTCTCGTTTTTTGTTTGTTCTCTAGATACAAGGGGTTCAAGGGAAACTGTGCCACGTCATTCATTGATCAGTTCAAAGCCTTGCATCTGTGCAACAAGTACTGTGAGATCCTTGGACTCAAGTCTTTACAGCCAAAACCCAAAAAGACTGTGGTCCCTAAACCCAAGCCAACTCAACCTGTCACAAAGACTAAAAAGACTATCGGACCCACCCTGAAGAGCAAATCCTGATAGGAGGGGGGCCTTTACATTTGAATATTGTCTCATTCAGATAATAGTCTATTTTACAAGGGAGGCCTGATAGTAGACCTAACAGATTTGAATCTGGGGAATATCGCCCAATGAATAAACCTGATCTACAATACACTAGAACGTTACCCCGGATACGGGGTTGTCTATCTGGTGTATAAAGAGACTGTTGGGTCAATGGAAGTACGGCTGTATGAATAAATGTACTGAAGATGTCCTGAAGTGTTATAGACGTCTGTCAGTACGCTTCAGTCCATCTACCTAGAGAGGATCTGCTGCTGTCAACCATGAATGGGCTTGTCTCATTCAGTTGAATAGGTTCTCCCATGTGTTCCTCATGCTGTGATGAAGCTGTGAAGATTAGAACGAAGAGGCAGCATAATCAGAGATAATAGGTTTCTACCATCTTTGGTAGTGTTTCTCTCTTTGACAAGGTAGCATAGCTATAGGCTATGCCGTTTCTTCTGTGTTTTGTTGGTTTTTCTTTTAGTGTATTTTATTTTTTGGTACTTTTTGAGGACACATTTAAACATTTGTTTTAAGAAAATGTGTAAAACATAATTATTGTGTAAGAACATAGATACTGCAAGAAAATTATATAAATCATAGGACTACAATTTTATGCATTTTCTATGATGTACATGAGTGAAAATATATATTTATAGATTTGTGTTACATGCATTTGTTTGTATTGTCTTTTGTTGTTGTAAGGTAACTAGAGGTTGCCAATAGACATAATTTGAAATGATGTATAACAGATATTTAAGATGTACAGTATCAAACTGAAAAGTATATAATGGTACATGCAAGGTACTGCATAAACAGCGATGTGGTAGTAGCCTGCAGCACAGTTACAGTTTCAGTGACAGAATAATGAAGGACCAGTCAGAGTGAGAGTACACCACTTCGCCCCCTGAGATCTCCTCCTCTTGGCATCTCATGCCTGATGTCTGACGTGCTTGGCTCGGCCAGAATGCCTCCAGCTATGCTACCCCTGCAGTCTGCCTCAGAGATTAAACGACTCAATATCGCCATCTGACGGCCATTTGGGCTACCTCAGCGCTAGACTACAGTAAACAATGTCTGCCATGTCTGAGTAATCGTCCAGCTGAAGTATTCATTCATACTGTCTCTCCGATTCAATATAAAACAAATTATCCACATCACCATATGGATATTGGGTTATATGTAATCGGATATTGCCTTTTCCATTTTTATTAGAGTGTAATACTTATCTGGAGCCTTGCTTGATGTTTGATAAATTAGATATTATCTTGTGATGTTGGTGGTGCAGCACACTCAAGTGAATGTAACTCATGTAGGGCCCCGATACCGATTTATAAACGTATGTTTTTCCTAAACACTTCTCAGTATTTGGTATTCAGACTTAATTTATTCAGTTGCCTCTGCCGGTGTGGCTACCTTGCGCGCTCTGAATAAATGTCATTCAACCACTGAAAACCCTCCCACTTGCTGGTCAACAGATTTTCTCGTGAACTTTTATTCAATGGGGTTTCAGTACATGTATCTTAAACCATCCCTTTAAATACAGAATATACTGTAGGAATCAATGAAAGACAGCCATCTATGTATATTTGTTTCTGTTTCAGCACCAACTGGTAGATCTAAAAATACTTAGATCTTGTAGATTATTTAGGCACATTTGGTGGTTAGGAAATAGCCTATGTACGAATCAAATAAAAAACAGTTTGGAGGGCCTTTATGCACAGAATATATTAATGAATAAAAAATACAGTGGTTTGATTCATCCTGAAAGTTGTCATAGTCAAGTTCAATACATGAAATATTGGAAGTTAGAAAAAAGTGTACAATAAGGTTTGAACAATAAAATCCATTCTAATCCAGGCGCCAGGTTTAACCTGCTATGTGCGAGTTCTATAATGATGCAAACAGGCTACGTTACGTGGACCCCAATTATTGCACAACGTTTGCCTAATATAATCCAATATTACTAGCGAGTCTCAGGAACAATTCACAAGGACGTGACAGAGGAAAGAAAGGTAAATGGAATGGAATGATGCAAAAATAAATATACGTGGTTATTTATTACTGATGGTGGCTAACGATAGTGGCTAATGTTTAACATGATACAAATTGTAAAATAAAACAGAAAAACCTGGGTGTATAATCCAAACATTCTAAAACGCGTACATCAACTCGGCAGTTTCAGCCCATCAATTTGGGTCTCCAAATGTCATCCAAGAAAATCACGAGGGCACGCAATTAAAATCGGAATGGCACAGCTATTTTTGTCCTATTTCAACGTGGCCACAATACATTTTCATGTTGATATGATTTTCAGTTTGCTTCCATATGGCTGGTTTTACAATCCACTTCTCCAAACGGATTACTAATTTATTTAGGTCTTATAAATGTATCAATTAAGGTGCATGGAGAATGCTGTTATTTCTATTTGAAAAAGAAAGCAGATGCTTTTTCCCACTTGGAACCGGCAGGTTGGCTTGACTTTATTCATGGTTTCCTTGCTCATAACTTGTAGCTTTTCTTCTCCACCCTCTGCTGCAGTGGAGGCTGCTGAGGGGAGGACGGCTCATAATAATGGCTGGAACGGAGCTAATGGAATGGCATCAAACACCTGGAAACCATGTGGTTAATGTATTTGATACCATTCCACTGATTCCTCCCCAGTCATTACCAGGAGCCCCTCCTCCCCAGGTCCCACCAACCTCGTGATTGATTGTCCTGACTGATTGTCTGAAAAACAATGGCCCCATTAACACTGTAGGCTCCCTCTTTGTGTCCCAGGAAGTTTTGTTTTTCTGCCAAGTGAGTCTCACTGAAACACTAAACTTTATTGGAATTTAAACTTCCAAAGTGTGAAAGGTCATGTCCTACTGCCATTAAACTAGACACCAAATACCAACCCATGTCCTACAGTCATTAAACTAGACACCAAAGACCAACATTATGTAAGTAGAGACATGTTTTTAATTGGGATTCATTGACAACATAGACAACACAGAGGACGCAATACTATTTTCCTTCAGCATCACATGAAAACACAATGGGTCATGTATCTTGGTCTCTAAAAGATGTCTGTGCATTCGTAACACAGTGTAATGTGTAGGCAGAGAAGGAAAGGGGTCATGTATCTTGGTCTCTAAAAGATGTCTGTGCATTAGTAACACAGTGTAATGTGTAGGCAGAGAAGGAAAGGGGTCATGTATCTTGGTCTCTAAAAGATGTCTGTGCTTTAGTAACACAGTGTAATGTGTAGGCAGAGAAGGAAAGGGGTCATGTATCTTGGTCTCTAAAAGATGTCTGTGCATTAGTAACACAGTGTAATGTGTAGGCAGAGAAGGAAAGGGGTCATGTATCTTGGTCTCTAAAAGATGTCTGTGCATTAGTAACACAGTGTAACGTGTAGGCAGAGAAGGAAAGGGGTCATGTATCTTGGTCTCTAAAAGATGTCTGTGCTTTAGTAACACAGTGTAATGTGTAGGCAGAGAAGGAAAGGGGTCATGTATCTTGGTCTCTAAAAGATGTCTGTGCTTTAGTAACACAGTGTAATGTGTAGGCAGAGAAGGAAAGGGGTCATGTATCTTGGTCTCTAAAAGATGTCTGTGCTTTAGTAACACAGTGTAATGTGTAGGCAGAGAAGGAAATGGGTCATGTATCTTGGTCTCTAAAAGATGTCTGTGCATTAGTAACACAGTGTAACGTGTAGGCAGAGAAGGAAAGGGGTCATGTATCTTGGTCTCTAAAAGATGTCTGTGCTTTAGTAACACAGTGTAACGTGTAGGCAGAGAAGGAAAGGGGTCATGTATCTTGGTCTCTAAAAGATGTCTGTGCATTAGTAACACAGTGTAATGTGTAGGCAGAGAAGGAAAGGGGTCATGTATCTTGGTCTCTAAAAGATGTCTGTGCTTCAGTAACACAGTGTAATGTGTAGGCAGAGAAGGAAAGGGGTCATGTATCTTGGTCTCTAAAATATGTCTGTGCTTCAGTAACACAGTGTAATGTGTAGGCAGAGAAGGAAAGGGGTCATGTATCTTGGTCTCTAAAAGATGTCTGTGCTTCAGTAACACAGTGTAATGTGTAGGCAGAGAAGGAAAGGGGTCATGTATCTTGGTCTCTAAAAGATGTCTGTGCTTTAGTAACACAGTGTAATGTGTAGGCAGAGAAGGAAAGGGGTCATGTATCTTGGTCTCTAAAAGATGTCTGTGCATTAGTAACAGTGTAACATGTAGGCAGAGAAGGAAAGGGGTCATGTATATTGGTCTCTAAAAGATGTCTGTGCTTTAGTAACACAGTGTAACATGTAGGCAGAGAAGGAAAGGGGTCATGTATCTTGGTCTCTAAAAGATGTCTGTGCATTAGTAACACAGTGTAATGTGTAGGCAGAGAAGGAAAAGGGTCATGTATCTTGGTCTCTAAAAGATGTCTGTGCTTTAGTAACACAGTGTAATGTGTAGGCAGAGAAGGGGTCATGTATCTTGGTCTCTAAAAGATGTCTGTGCATTAGTAACACAGTGTAACGTGTAGGCAGAGAAGGAAAGGGGTCATGTATCTTGGTCTCTAAAAGATGTCTGTGCTTTAGTAACACAGTGTAACGTGTAGGCAGAGAAGGAAAGGGGTCATGTATCTTGGTCTCTAAAAGATGTCTGTGCTTTAGTAACACAGTGTAATGTGTAGGCAGAGAAGGAAAGGGGTCATGTATCTTGGTCTCTAAAAGATGTCTGTGCTTCAGTAACACAGTGTAATGTGTAGGCAGAGAAGGAAAGGGGTCATGTATCTTGGTCTCTAAAAGATGTCTGTGCTTCAGTAACACAGTGTAATGTGTAGGCAGAGAAGGAAAGGGGTCATGTATCTTGGTCTCTAAAAGATGTCTGTGCTTTAGTAACACAGTGTAATGTGTAGGCAGAGAAGGAAAGGGGTCATGTATCTTGGTCTCTAAAAGATGTCTGTGCATTAGTAACACAGTGTAATGTGTAGGCAGAGAAGGAAAGGGGTCATGTATCTTGGTCTCTAAAAGATGTCTGTGCATTAGTAACACAGTGTAATGTGTAGGCAGAGAAGGAAAGGGGTCATGTATCTTGGTCTCTAAAAGATGTCTGTGCATTAGTAACACAGTGTAATGTGTAGGCAGAGAAGGAAAGGGGTCATGTATCTTGGTCTCTAAAAGATGTCTGTGCTTTAGTAACACAGTGTAACATGTAGGCAGAGAAGGAAAGGGGTCAGCAAGCATCTGAAGCTTCATGTATCTTGGTCTCTAAAAGATGTCTGTGCTTTAGTAACACAGTGTAACATGTAGGCAGAGAAGGAAAGGGGTCAGCAAGCATCTGAAGCTTCATGTATCTTGGTCTCTAAAAGATGTCTGTGCTTTAGTAACACAGTGTAATGTGTAGGCAGAGAAGGAAAGGGGTCATGTATCTTGGTCTCTAAAAGATGTCTGTGCTTTAGTAACACAGTGTAATGTGTAGGCAGAGAAGGAAATGGGTCATGTATCTTGGTCTCTAAAAGATGTCTGTGCATTAGTAACACAGTGTAACGTGTAGGCAGAGAAGGAAAGGGGTCATGTATCTTGGTCTCTAAAAGATGTCTGTGCTTTAGTAACACAGTGTAAAAATGTCTGTGTAGGCAGAGAAGGAAAGGGGTCATGTATCTTGGTCTCTAAAAGATGTCTGTGCTTTAGTAACACAGTGTAATGTGTAGGCAGAGAAGGAAAGGGGTCATGTATCTTGGTCTCTAAAAGATGTCTGTGCTTCAGTAACACAGTGTAATGTGTAGGCAGAGAAGGAAAGGGGTCATGTATCTTGGTCTCTAAAAGATGTCTGTGCTTCAGTAACACAGTGTAATGTGTAGGCAGAGAAGGAAAGGGGTCATGTATCTTGGTCTCTAAAAGATGTCTGTGCTTTAGTAACACAGTGTAATGTGTAGGCAGAGAAGGAAAGGGGTCATGTATCTTGGTCTCTAAAAGATGTCTGTGCTTTAGTAACACAGTGTAATGTGTAGGCAGAGAAGGAAATGGGTCATGTATCTTGGTCTCTAAAAGATGTCTGTGCATTAGTAACACAGTGTAACGTGTAGGCAGAGAAGGAAAGGGGTCATGTATCTTGGTCTCTAAAAGATGTCTGTGCTTTAGTAACACAGTGTAACGTGTAGGCAGAGAAGGAAAGGGGTCATGTATCTTGGTCTCTAAAAGATGTCTGTGCTTTAGTAACACAGTGTAATGTGTAGGCAGAGAAGGAAAGGGGTCATGTATCTTGGTCTCTAAAAGATGTCTGTGCTTCAGTAACACAGTGTAATGTGTAGGCAGAGAAGGAAAGGGGTCATGTATCTTGGTCTCTAAAAGATGTCTGTGCTTTAGTAACACAGTGTAATGTGTAGGCAGAGAAGGAAAGGGGTCATGTATCTTGGTCTCTAAAAGATGTATGTGCATTAGTAACACAGTGTAATGTGTAGGCAGAGAAGGAAAGGGGTCATGTATCTTGGTCTCTAAAAGATGTCTGTGCATTAGTAACACAGTGTAATGTGTAGGCAGAGAAGGAAAGGGGGCAGCAAGCATCTGAAGCTTCATGTATCTTGGTCTCTAAAAGATGTCTGTGCTTTAGTAACACAGTGTAATGTGTAGGCAGAGAAGGAAAGGGGTCATGTATCTTGGTCTCTAAAAGATGTCTGTGCTTTAGTAACACAGTGTAATGTGTAGGCAGAGAAGGAAAGGGGTCATGTATCTTGGTCTCTAAAAGATGTCTGTGCTTTAGTAACACAGTGTAATGTGTAGGCAGAGAAGGAAAGGGGTCATGTATCTTGGTCTCTAAAAGATGTCTGTGCATTAGTAACACAGTGTAATGTGTAGGCAGAGAAGCAAAGGGGTCATGTATCTTGGTCTCTAAAAGATGTCTGTGCATTAGTAACAGTGTAACATGTAGGCAGAGAAGGAAAGGGGTCATGTATCTTGGTCTCTAAAAGATGTCTGTGCTTTAGTAACACAGTGTAATGTGTAGGCAGAGAAGGAAAGGGGTCATGTATCTTGGTCTCTAAAAGATGTCTGTGCTTTAGTAACACAGTGTAATGTGTAGGCAGAGAAGGAAAGGGGTCATGTATCTTGGTCTCTAAAAGATGTCTGTGCTTTAGTAACACAGTGTAACATGTAGGCAGAGAAGGAAAGGGGTCATGTATCTTGGTCTCTAAAAGATGTCTGTGCTTTAGTAACACAGTGTAATGTGTAGGCAGAGAAGGAAAGGGGTCATGTATCTTGGTCTCTAAAAGATGTCTGTGCTTTAGTAACACAGTGTAACATGTAGGCAGAGAAGGAAAGGGGTCAGCAAGCATCTGAAGCTTCATGTATCTTGGTCTCTAAAAGATGTCTGTGCTTTAGTAACACAGTGTAATGTGTAGGCAGAGAAGGAAAGGGGTCATGTATCTTGGTCTCTAAAAGATGTCTGTGCTTTAGTAACACAGTGTAATGTGTAGGCAGAGAAGGAAAGGGGTCATGTATCTTGGTCTCTAAAAGATGTCTGTGCTTTAGTAACACAGTGTAATGTGTAGGCAGAGAAGGAAATGGGTCATGTATCTTGGTCTCTAAAAGATGTCTGTGCATTAGTAACACAGTGTAACGTGTAGGCAGAGAAGGAAAGGGGTCATGTATCTTGGTCTCTAAAAGATGTCTGTGCTTTAGTAACAAGGTGTAACGTGTAGGCAGAGAAGGAAAGGGGTCATGTATCTTGGTCTCTAAAAGATGTCTGTGCATTAGTAACACAGTGTAATGTGTAGGCAGAGAAGGAAAGTGGTCATGTATCTTGGTCTCTAAAAGATGTCTGTGCTTTAGTAACACAGTGTAATGTGTAGGCAGAGAAGGAAAGGGGTCATGTATCTTGGTCTCTAAAAGATGTCTGTGCATTAGTAACACAGTGTAATGTGTAGGCAGAGAAGGAAAGGGGTCATGTATCTTGGTCTCTAAAAGATGTCTGTGCTTTAGTAACACAGTGTAATGTGTAGGCAGAGAAGGAAAGGGGTCATGTATCTTGGTCTCTAAAAGACGTCTGTGCTTTAGTAACACAGTGTAATGTTTAGGCAGAGAAGGAAAGGGGTCATGTATCTTGGTCTCTAAAAGATGTCTGTGCATTAGTAACACAGTGTAATGTGTAGGCAGAGAAGGAAAGGGGTCATGTATCTTGGTCTCTAAAAGATGTCTGTGCATTAGTAACACAGTGTAATGTGTAGGCAGAGAAGGAAAGGGGTCATGTATCTTGGTCTCTAAAAGATGTCTGTGCTTTAGTAACACAGTGTAATGTGTAGGCAGAGAAGGAAAGGGGTCATGTATCTTGGTCTCTAAAAGATGTCTGTGCTTCAGTAACACAGTGTAATGTGTAGGCAGAGAAGGAAAGGGGTCATGTATCTTGGTCTCTAAAAGATGTCTGTGCTTTAGTAACACAGTGTAATGTGTAGGCAGAGAAGGAAAGGGGTCATGTATCTTGGTCTCTAAAAGATGTCTGTGCATTAGTAACACAGTGTAATGTGTAGGCAGAGAAGGAAAGGGGTCATGTATCTTGGTCTCTAAAAGATGTCTGTGCATTAGTAACACAGTGTAATGTGTAGGCAGAGAAGGAAAGGGGTCATGTATCTTGGTCTCTAAAAGATGTCTGTGCTTTAGTAACACAGTGTAATGTGTAGGCAGAGAAGGAAAGGGGTCATGTATCTTGGTCTCTAAAAGATGTCTGTGCTTCAGTAACACAGTGTAATGTGTAGGCAGAGAAGGAAAGGGGTCATGTATCTTGGTCTCTAAAAGATGTCTGTGCTTCAGTAACACAGTGTAATGTGTAGGCAGAGAAGGAAAGGAAAGAAGGGTCATGTATCTTGGTCTCTAAAAGATGTCTGTGCATTAGTAACACAGTGTAATGTGTAGGCAGAGAAGGAAAGTGGTCATGTATCTTGGTCTCTAAAAGATGTCTGTGCTTTAGTAACACAGTGTAATGTGTAGGCAGAGAAGGAAAGGGGTCATGTATCTTGGTCTCTAAAAGATGTCTGTGCATTAGTAACACAGTGTAATGTGTAGGCAGAGAAGGAAAGGGGTCATGTATCTTGGTCTCTAAAAGATGTCTGTGCATTAGTAACACAGTGTAATGTGTAGGCAGAGAAGGAAAGGGGTCATGTATCTTGGTCTCTAAAAGATGTCTGTGCATTCGTAACACAGTGTAATGTGTAGGCAGAGAAGGAAAGGGGTCATGTATCTTGGTCTCTAAAAGATGTCTGTGCTTTAGTAACACAGTGTAATGTGTAGGCAGAGAAGGAAAGGGGTCATGTATCTTGGTCTCTAAAAGATGTCTGTGCATTAGTAACACAGTGTAATGTGTAGGCAGAGAAGGACAGGGGTCATGTCACTTGGTCTCTAAAAGATGTCTGTGCATTAGTAACACAGTGTAATGTGTAGGCAGAGAAGGAAAGTGGTCATGTATCTTGGTCTCTAAAAGATGTCTGTGCTTTAGTAACACAGTGTAATGTGTAGGCAGAGAAGGAAAGGGGTCATGTATCTTGGTCTCTAAAAGATGTCTGTGCATTAGTAACACAGTGTAATGTGTAGGCAGAGAAGGAAAGGGGTCATGTATCTTGGTCTCTAAAAGATGTCTGTGCATTAGTAACACAGTGTAATGTGTAGGCAGAGAAGGAAAGGGGTCATGTATCTTGGTCTCTAAAAGATGTCTGTGCATTCGTAACACAGTGTAATGTGTAGGCAGAGAAGGAAAGGGGTCATGTATCTTGGTCTCTAAAAGATGTCTGTGCTTTAGTAACACAGTGTAATGTGTAGGCAGAGAAGGAAAGGGGTCATGTATCTTGGTCTCTAAAAGATGTCTGTGCATTAGTAACACAGTGTAATGTGTAGGCAGAGAAGGAAAGGGGTCATGTATCTTGGTCTCTAAAAGATGTCTGTGCATTAGTAACACAGTGTAATGTGTAGGCAGAGAAGGAAAGGGGTCAGCAAGCATCTGAAGCTTCATGTATTGCCACTGTATCACACGTCTGCTTTTAAAACTTACATTTTACAGTCAGCATGTGACCAATCACGACCAGTCATATTAAAAATCTCATCCGGACAAACTTTACTCAAACTACAAACTTTATACGCTCTCTGCATTTAGTTTATGACCTTATTTCCCATGGTGGGTAGGAGGAATTACATGCAACAACGATCCCCTATCAAACCAGCAACAACAAGATTCAAGGCCTGTGAAGAGAGAACCAAACCGCATTGAGTTAACCAACCAGGATATATGGCCATGTAAGGTGTGACCCTTATTTCCCCGCCACTGTCTCTGTTTGACTGACCTCAGGGCACGGGGTCGCGGTGACGCTGTTCTCTTCTCACCGTAGCTATATAGTGTGAAAATGGCGTTTGATAGCAGAGGACACAAACACCATTGTCACACTCCACAGCTTCGGAGGATAAAGATGGAGGGAAGGGAGTACCTGGGATGGGGGAGAGAGAGATTAGTCATCTATTGTACGTTTGTCCCTGGTGAATTTCATAGGCTGTTGGATGCGTTTCAATGTAGAAATGACCACCTACAAATAGTATTTCAGTCTTAAAATGAATTTAGACTGATAACTAGTGAGACTGCCATGTAACAGTACAGACTCCCTGACCAAGGCCCTTCTCCCCAGATTGCTCAGTTTGGCCGGGTGGCCAACTCTATGAAGAGTCTTGGTGGATTCCAAACTCCTTCCATTTAAGAATGATGGAGGCCACTGTATTATTGTGGACCTTCAATGCTGCAGGCATGTTTTGGTACCCTTCCACAGATATGTGCCTCGACACAATCCTGTCTCGGAGCTCTACGAAAAATTCCTGTCATCTGTGGGACCTTATATAGACAGGTGTGTGTCGATCGATGTGCAATTGATTTAAATGAGGTATTTCTGTTCTTTATTTGTAATACATTTGCAAAAAAAATGTAAAAACCTGTGTACGCTTTGTCATTATGGGGTATTTTTTGTATATTGCTGAGGATTACATTACATTTTTTATTTTATTTTAGAATAAGGCTTTAACATAACAAAAAACGTGGAAAAAGTCAAGGGGTCTGAATACTTTCCGAAGGCACAGGTGTACTACAGTAGGAAGTAGTATATAAAGATATATACAGGTGTACTACAGTAGGAAGTAGTATATAAAGATATATACAAGTGTACTACAGTAGGAAGTAGTATATAAAGATATACAGATGTATACAAGTGTACTACAGTAGGAAGTAGTATATAAAGATATATACAGGTGTACTACAGTAGGAAGTAGTATATAAAGATATATACAAGTGTACTACAGTAGGAAGTAGTATATAAAGATATATACAGGTGTACTACAGTAGGAAGTAGTATATAAAGATATATACAGGTGTACTACAGTAGGAAGTAGTATATAAAGATATATACAGGTGTACTACAGTAGGATATACAGGTCTGCTATGTAAAGTCTCATTTCTCCTCACATTATGAGCTTCGGTGACCATTCATCCATCTGCAGTAAGGCTCTACTCAAGTATGTGAATAAACCTGCCGCTTGTCAGATAGAGCAGTCAGTCTAGTCCGGTTTCGTCCAGTCCGATCCAGTCGAGTCCGGTTTCGTCCAGTCCGGTCTAGTACAACATGCTTCTTCTGCTCTAGTATGAAATACACCAATTCCCCCTCCTTGATGGTGTTGTCTTGTGTTAGACGACGTGCTCCTTGAGATCCTACGGTAACTCACCGTGAGACTACTTGTTGGTGGACCGTCTTGGCCCCTCTCCCCGTTCCACTCCCTCTCTGTAGGCCCCAGGACAGGACTGCTCTCTTTCTCTCTGAGTGCATCCAAAACGACACCATTTTCCCTGTATGCTCAAGCGGTGCCATTTCAGACAAAGCATGTGTCTCCTCCTTTGTATCGTCTCATCCAGGCTCTTCGGTAAAGACCAGGTAGCCCTACAAGTCCAGTCCGGTTTGCAGCAGTCCATGGTGGGTTGACGCAGGTCTGTGGAGAGGCGCAGGTGTGTAGACAGAGAGACAGTCAGCATTTGGGAATGTTGCTTTCCCTTCCCCTCCCTTTATGTAGCCAGAAGGGGGTTGTATGGACTAACAGTTAATTCCCCTCAGTGATAAGCGGCAGGGAAGTATCGATCGACCCTGACTAAATAGTGGAGGAGGGGGGCACCAACGCACTAACCTGGTAGGGTAGACACTACCCATTTCACATTCAGCTATTATTCATAAAGACTATCATACACAATATCTGTAATTTATAGTTATTCATAACGATAGGAACTGTAAAGGTAGCAACTTCACTTTCCCTTCATTGTATGTATTGGCCTCCATCTTTTTAAAATCTTTTTTAAAAGGTTCTAATACCTGTGATGAAGATCCTCGTGCCAACGAGAGAACATGAAACCCCATATGACGACGACAGTTGTTATCTTAGTCAGACAGAACTGTACATATCACAGTCTACATGGTGCAGTGTTCTTCTGAGGTCTTACCAAAGTCCCCTTGCCTGTCACCATCCTCTAGTCTACTGTAGCCTGCAGTATGACCAATTCAAATGGTCGACAGCTTGACTTTGAAAAGTTGGACATGGCCCCTGGGGCCATATAGGAGATAAGAATCTCGAAATCTTACCTTGAGCCGTTGTTAACAAACTGTCATAACAGATCTGACAATTAATTCATATTTGTTGGGACATACAGTATGTTGGTACTCTTACTGATGTGATCTTGTGAACAATAATCATACTATTTACCTTTTCACATCTCCAACAACAAGCTTTCCCCAAAGAAAAGTCTGCACACTGTGTACATGATACACTATATACAAAAGTATATGGACACCCTTTCAAATGAGTGGATTCGGTAATTTCAGCCACACCCATAGCTGGCAGGTGCAGGTGTAATCTCTATAGACAAACAATGTCAGTAAGATGACCTTACTGAAGAGCTCAGTGACTTTCAACGTGGCACCGTCATGGGATGCCACCTTTCCAACAAGTCAGTTTATCAAATTTCTGCCCTGCTAGAGCTGACCTGGTCAACTGGAAGTGCTGTTATTGCGAAGTGGAAATGTGTAGGAGCAACAACGGCTCAGCCTTGAAGTGGTAGGCCACACAAGCTCACAGAATGAGACCACAGAGTGCTTTAGTGTATAAAAATTGCCCGTCTTCGGTTGCAACACTCACCTCCGAGTTCCAAACTGCCTCTGGAAGCAACGTCAGCACAATAACTGTTTGTCGGGAGCTTCATGAAATGGGTTTCCAAGGCCGAGCAGACACACACAAGCCTAAGATCAACATGCGCAATGCCAAGCGTCGGCTGGAGTGGTGTAAAGCTCGCCATTGGATTCTGGAGCAGTGGAAACGCGTTCTCTGGAGTGATGAATCATGCTTCACCATCTGGCTGGACGGATCTGGATTTGGCGGATGGCAGGAGAACACTACCTGCCCGATTGCATTGTGCCAACTGTAAAGTTTGGTGGAGGAGGAATAATTGTCTGGGGCTGTTTTTCATGGGTCGGGCCATTTAGTTCCAGTGAAAGGAGATCTTAACGCCACAGCATACGACATTCTAGACAATTCTGTGCTTCCAACTTTGTGGCAACAGTTTAGGGAAGGCACTTTCCTGTTTCAGCATGACAATGCCCCCGTGCACAGAGCGAGGTCAATACAGAAATGGTATGTCGAGATCAGTGTGGAAGAACTTGACTGGCCTGCACAGAGCCCTGACCTCAACCCCATCGAACAACTTTGGGATGATTTGGAATGCCGACTATCAGTTGGTGACAGTACAATTGTGCAGCAGTTTACACCCAGGTGTCCTCTCTAGTTTTATAAAATCAGCCCTGTGTCTAGAAGGATTTATGGCCCCTGGTTTGTTTGTGAGAGACAGAGAGAGCTAGCGAGGGGGATTGATAACGTGCCAGGACAAACAGGCCGATTTTATTTGCTCGTCCTTGGAACACATAAAGTCCTAGATCGCCCGTGTGAATGAACTGGGTTTCCTTCACCGAAACACACCTGCCGTGTAGCATCATCAACAGCTTTGTGTGACGTATGCCTAGGCATTTCTCTCTTTACGGAATGACATGACACTCAATGAAATGTCACTATATAGATAGGCTTCTGTCCAGTACTCACAATGAAATGTCACAATATAGGCTTCTGTCCAGTACTCACAATAAAATGTCACAATATAGCTAGACTTCTGTCCAGTACTCACAGTGAAATGTCACAATATAGACTTCTGTCCAGTACTCACAATGAAATGTCACAATATAGACTTCTGTCCAGTACTCACAATGAAATGTCACCATATAGCAAGACTTCTGTCCAGTACTCACAATGAAATGTCACCATATAGCTAGACTTCTGCCCAGTACTCACAATGAAATGTCACAATATAGCTAGACTTCTGTCCAGTACTCACAATGAAATGTCCACAATATAGCTAGACTTCTGCCCAGTACTCACAATGACATGTCACCATATAGCTAGACTTCTGCCCAGTACTCACAATGAAATGTCACAATATAGCTAGACTTCTGTCCAGTACTCACAATGAAATGTCACAATATAGCTAGACTTCTGCCCAGTACTCACAATGAAATATCACCATATAGCTAGACTTCTGCCCAGTACTCACAATGAAATGTCCACAATATAGCTAGACTTCTGCCCAGTACTCACAATGAAATGTCCACAATATAGCTAGACTTCTGCCCAGTACTCACAATGAAATGTCACAATATAGCTAGACGTCTGTCCAGTACTCACAATGAAATGTCCACAATATAGCTAGACTTCTGCCCAGTACTCACAATGAAATGTCCACAATATAGCTAGACTTCTGCCCAGTACTCACAATGAAATGTCCACAATATAGCTAGACTTCTGCCCAGTACTCACAATGAAATATCACCATATAGCTAGACTTCTGCCCAGTACTCGCAATGAAATGTCCACAATATAGCTAGACTTCTGCCCAGTACTCACAATGAAATGTCCACAATAGCTGCTCTCTTCTTCCTGGAAAAGTCAAGGACATGACCACTTTATTCTGGTCAAGGGAAGTTTGGTTGAAAGTAAAAACCTGCTTGCTTAAACAGTGGAATGATGGGAAACGGTTGCTATTGCATCAATAAATGGAACAGAAAACCACTATAATTGTTAAAGGGAGAACTTAGTCTCAAAATGTAATATCCGAAACACGACGTTAAGTAAATAGGGGAAAATTAGGGGTAGTTTATCAGTTAAACTCTTGAGGCCTTTTTTGGCTGCATTTTCACCTAAAACGACATACACAAAGTCAACAGAACGCTCCAAGAAGTATCACTGGATGTTAAAACAGGAACCATTTCACACAACAACACAGAGTTTCCATGTTTCAGTTTTAATTTGACTCAAGTTATATGAACCGCAAGGGCTTGTTGTGGAGTTGTGGAATTTAACAAAAAGTGAACTTTTAATTTTTTCCCATGAATAAAAAAAGAACAACCCCTAAAAAACAAGTACATAAGGAGAGAGGGAGGAATCTAGTGAACCACTTAGTGGAGCAGGAATACAGGGAGAGGGATGAACAGATAACAGAGTAGAGAGAGAGAGAGGAGGACGAGTGTGAAGATCCATTCTTCACGACTGTCACTTTATATTAGCAGCAGGCAGATTTACAGGACTATTGGTGTCTAAGTCCCAAATGGAATCCTATTCCCTTTATAGTGCACTACTTTTGACTAAGGCCCATAGAACTCTGGTCAAAAGTAGTGCACTACATTGGGAATAGGGTGCCGTTTGGGACATAATTTAGATATTGCACCAGGGAAAACAGGTGCTCTTCTCAATGAAAAATAAATCACATTCAAGTTAATGATTAAAGACATACAACAGGCAGGTAGGCATCATGACCTTAGTGTGATGGATAAAGTGCCCTTTAGGTTTAGTGGTGTTAAAAAATAAGAAAATAAACAATACCAAAACAAGCCAAAACCAAGTCTGCATCGAAAATGGTACCCTGTTACTTAGTACACTACTTCTGACCAGGACCCATAGGGCTCTCTGACCAGGACCCATAGGGCTCTCTGACCAGGGCCCATAGGGCTCTCTGACCAGGGCCCATAGGGCTCTCTGACCAGGGCCCATAGGGCTCTCTGACCAGGGCCCATAGGGCTCTCTGACCAGGGCCCATAGGGCTCTCTGACCAGGACCCATAGGGCTCTCTGACCAGGACCCATAGGGCTCTCTGACCAGGGCCCATAGGGCTCTCTGACCAGGGCCCATAGGGCTCTCTGACCAGGGCCCATAGGGCTCTCTGACCAGGGCCCATAGGGCTCTCTGACCAGGGCCCATAGGGCTCTCTGACCAGGGCCCATAGGGCTCTCTGACCAGGGCCCATAGGGCTCTCTGACCAGGGCCCATAGGGCTCTCTGACCAGGACCCATAGGGCTCTCTGACCAGGACCCATAGGGCTCTCTGACCAGGGCCCATAGGGCTCTCTGACCAGGGCCCATAGGGCTCTCTGACCAGGGCCCATAGGGCTCTCTGACCAGGGCCCATAGGGCTCTCTGACCAGGGCCCATAGGGCTCTCTGACCAGGACCCATAGGGCTCTCTGACCAGGACCCATAGGGCTCTCTGACCAGGACCCATAGGGCTCTCTGACCAGGACCCATAGGGCTCTGGTCAAAAGCAATGCACTATTATAGGGAATTAGGGTGGAATTTGGAACACAACAGACATGTTCTATTGGAAGAACTCGCTGCTCTTCTATTAGTGGCCATCACAGCCACCTCTCACAGTTCAGCTTCATTTTCATGTCTTATTTATTATTAATACTTCTATTATTAAATGTTAAACATGTATTTATAATAATGAAACAATTTCTAAATGTTTTTCAATAAATGAATTTACAGCATTATGAACAGGGGAGGATAAGCATAACAGTATTGATATTACCATTGTGAGGAAAACCTCTGAATTCACAAAATGGTTCCTTTTTTATCCCAAGAAGGATCTTAGTTTAAACCAAGGAGAAAAAGCAAACACAAGAGAACATTTTCATGCTGTTTTCATAGCACTACAATAACCATGTTATTGTTTAAGTCTCCCTAATATCATTGTTTCCAATGGCCAGATTTACAGTCTTCTTATACACAGTCAAAATAGTAAACAACGTTTATCATCGGTACAAATAAGTCAGAAGTGTGTTTTCCATAAGAATGATAATAATAACGATATTAAAATTCTAATAAAAATGATCCCGTTCCTTCTTGGCTTGCAAAATAAAATAATAACGAGTCCTTGTAGTGAGAAAAAGCCCCGTCCCTTTCTCTGGTGGATAGACCTTATTCTACAAAACAGGTAGAGGGAGGGAGGGGGAGAGAGAGAGGGAGGGTGAGAGAGGGAGAGGGAGGGTGAGAGAGAGAGAGGGAGGGTGAGAGAGAGAGAGGGAGGGTGAGAGAGAGAGAGGGAGGGTGAGAGAGAGGGTGAGATAGGGAGGGAGGGTGAGAGGGAGGGAGGGTGAGAGGGGGAGGGAGGGGGAGGGTGAGAGGGAGGGAGGGAGGGGGAGAGGGAGGGAGGGAGGGGGAGAGGGAGGGAGGGAGGGGGAGAGAGGGAGGGAGGGAGTGGGGAGAGAGGGAGGGAGGGAGTGGGAGAGAGGGAGGGAGGGAGTGGGAGAGAGGGAGGGAGGGGGAGAGAGAGAGGGAGGGAGGGGGGGACAGAGAGAGGGAGGGATGGGGAGAGAGAGAGAGAGGGAGGGAGGGAGGGGGAGAGAGAGAGAGAGGGGGAGAGAGAGAGGGAGGGAGGGGGAGAGAGAGAGAGAGAGGGAGGGAGGGGGAGAGAGAGAGAGAGAGAGAGGGAGGGTGAGAGAGAGAGAGAGGGGGAGAGAGAGAGAGAGGGAGGGGGAGAGAGAGAGAGAGAGGGGAGAGAGAGAGAGAGAGGGGGAGAGAGAGAGAGAGAGGGAGGGGGAGAGAGAGAGAGGGGGAGAGAGAGAAAGGGAGAGAGAGAAAGGGAGAGAGAGAAAGGGAGAGAGGGGGAGTGAGAGAAAGGGAGGGGGAGTGAGAGAAAGGGAGGGGGGAGAGAGAGAGAAAGGGAGGGAGGGAGGGGGAGAGAGAAAGGGAGGGAGGGGGAGAGAGAGAAAGGGAGGGAGGGGGAGAGAGAGAAAGGGAGGGAGGGGGGAGAGAGAGAAAGGGAGAGAGGGGGAGAGAGAGAAAGGGAGGGAGGGGGAGAGAGAGAAAGGGAGGGAGGGGGAGAGAGAGAAAGGGAGGGAGGGGGAGAAAGATAAAGGGAGGGAGGGGGAGGGAGAGAGGGAGAGGAGGTGGGACCAGGCAGGCATAGTAGTCGAACAGTGAGAGCGACACGGCTTATATCCTCATTAGTGAATCTGTGATTGGTTAGCATTCCTAAGGTTATCTGGTGGTGTGGTGCTGTAGTAGTAAGGTAACCTGGAGAGGAGTTAAGTAGTGATTGATCAATGCAGGATTACAATCGATCAGTGATTATATATACACACAATGCAGGATCCAGCATGTTAACTTGGAGAGAGGAGTAGTAATTTGATTCATACAGAATGCAGTAACCAGCAGGTTAAGGCTATGCACTCCACAGCACAGCAGAGTCACAGGGATGGTGGGTGTCAAATACAACAGGAGAGATATTCATATTGAAAAGCATCAGAGATTCCAGCACTGCAGATTTCAGACAGGGGTGCAGTGTTTTGCATGGGCTGCACTGTAGTGGCCATGTTCCCCAGCACCTTGACATAGGAGAAGACAGACATGGCTCGTTGTCTCTGTCACATTCACTACAGTCTCAGAGTAACCTCGGTGGTTGATCCTGTGCATATAACATGCTTGCAGGTAGACCCTGCTACGGCCACGGTCTGCAGCTGTAGAATGGCAGTTAGTTGTTGGTTTTTTTAAAGTTCTGTGGCAGTTGTTTTTTAAACGTTCTGTCCTGTGGTGGTGTGTCGTCTCTGTAGTGGTATTCAACCAAGATGGCTGCCGTTAGTTTAATCGACGCCCTCAAAGCCCTGAGCGTTCTCCACAGCCATCAGCAGCCTCTCTCGGAGGTCATCAAACGACTCGTAGGTAGGCAGGTCCAGCCTGTTGAAGCTGGAGAAGAGAATCACACCATTTGTTATCTCTCACAGCAGTCTGATTTATTCAGGATAGATTTATAGAGGATAATGTGATATTAATACCGGGGCGAAATAATGGAAACACTCAAATGAAACAGATTGTAGAATAGTAAATAACCACAATCCATAGAAAACATACAGTACATTCAGAAACTATTCAGACCCATTGTCTTTTTCCACATTTTGTTACGTTACAGCCTTATTCTAAAATTGATTCAATTGTTTTTTCCCCCTCATCAATCTACACACAATACCCCATAATGACAAAGCAAGAACAGTTTTTTAAATAATGTTTTATGTAAAAATGTACATAAGTATTCAGACCATTTACTCAGTACTTTGTTGAAGTACCTTTGGCAACGATTACAGCCTTGGTTCTTCTTGGGTGTGACACTACAAGCTTGTCACACCTGTATTTGGGGAGTTTCTCCCATTCTTCTCTGCAGATCCTCTCAAGCTCTGTCAGGTTGGATGGGGAGCGTCGATGCACAACTATTTTCAGGTCTCTCCAGAGATGTTAGATCGGGTTCAAGTCCGGGCTCTGGCTGGGCCACTCAAAGACATTCAGAGACTTGTCCCGAAGCCACTCCTGTGTTGTCTTGGCTGTGTGCTTAGGGTCGTTGAGTTCCTGAGCGCTTTGGAGCAGGTTTTCATCAAGGATCTCACTGTACTTTGCTCCGTTCAGCTTTCCCTGTATCCTGACTAGTCCCTGCCGCTGAAAAACATCCCCACAGCATGATGCTGCCACCACCATGCTTCACCGTAGGGATGGTGTCAGGTTTACTCCAGATGTGATGCTTGGCATTCAGGCCAAATAATTCAATCTTGGTTTCATCAGACCAGAGAATCTTGTTTCTCATAGTCAGAGTCCTTTAGGTGCCTTTTGGCAAACTCCAAGCGGGCTGTCATGTCTTTTACTGAGGAATGGCTTCCGTCTGACCACTCTACCATAAAGGCCTGATTGGTGGAGTGCTGCAGAGATGGTTGTCCTTCTGGAAGGTTCTCCCATCTCCACAGAGGAACTCTGGAGCTCTGTCAGAACCATCGGGTTCTTGGTCACCTCCCTGACCAAGGCCCTTCTCCCCCGATTGCTCAGTTTGGCCGGGCAGCCAACTCTATGAATAGTCTTGGTGGTTCCAAACTTCCTCCATTTAAGAATGATGGAGACATCTGTGTTCTTGGGGACCTTCAATGCTGTAGACATTTTTTGATACCCTTCCCCAGATCTGTGCCTCGACACAATCCTGTCTCGGTGCTCTACGGACAATTGCTTCGACCTCATGGCTTGGTTTTTGCTCTGACATGAACTGTCACCTGTGGGACCTTATATAGACAGGTGTGTGCCTTTCCAAATTATCAATTGAATTTACCACAGGTGGACTCCAAACAAGTTGTAGAAACATCTCAAGGATAATCAATGGAAACCGGATGAACCTGAACTCAATTTCGAGTCTCATAGGAAAAGGACCGAATACTTATGTAAATAAGGTATGTTTTTATTTATTTATTTCATTTGCAAAAAATTCTAAAAACCTGTTTTCTCTTTGTCATTATCGGGTATTGTGTGTAGATTGACGAGGGGAAACACATTTTTGTATACATTTATTTATTTAATGTATTTAATACATATATGTATTTAATACATTTTAGAATAAGGCTGTAATGTAACAAAATGTGGAAAAAGTCAAGGGGTCTGAATACTTTCAGAATGTACTGTACAATGTGAGATTTTCATGTTTCACAAATGTCGTGTTCACTACTTCATAAAAGTAGTTTAATCCATTACAGATTCAATGAACTTGTCAGAGGGAAGAGGGCAGGCAAACTGTAAGATCAATACGTACCAGGTGTGTGCTCTGGGCAGCTTATCAGGTGTGCCCCACTGCTCAATGGTGAACAGCTGAGGCCCATTGGAACCTGACATGACATGGGAGAAGACAGAAGTGGTACTAAAACACACAGTACCAGTGCAGCTATGGCCCAGAACACAGAGAAGTGTACTATTGGGCTTCTGGTTACAACACAGTCCTATTAATAAACATCCTACTGTGACCATACAGTTGCCTTCTCTCACCATAGAGCTCAGCGAAGCCGTTCATAGGGACTCTGGATGTCCCGGTGACAAACTGAAGCAGACGGATCCTCTTCTCAGCATCCATCAGTAGGACAGCCTGCAGAGTGGGACACATGGGACTAAAGGCATTAGGATGTTGGAACTGGACAGACATTTATCCCCTCGGGTGGGTTATAGGTTTCACTGAGGTGACTCAGTGCAGGTGTAGGTCCTTCCACTTCTAATGAGACAAACATGTGTCTGAAACTAACGAGCAAAACAATATCCCAAAAGGACTCTGGGCTGGGGCACATGACACTGTACAGGACAGAATCTGTTTAAACCAGTCCTCTGAATCAGATCATCTGGCCTGGGGGGGTGCTCCTCTGTTCTGTATCACTGTGTGTGTGGTGTGTGGTGCGTGTGGTGTGTGTATGTGTGGATGGTGTGTAGGTGGTGTGGTGTGTGTATGTGGTGTGGTGTGTGTGTGTGCGGTGTGTGTGTATGTGTGGGTGGTGGGTGGTGTGTGTATGTGTGGGTGGTGTGTGTGGTGTGTGTATGGTGTGTGTGGTGGGTGGTGTGTGTGGTTTGTGTGTGGTGTGTGTATGTGTGTGGTGTGTGGTGTGTGTGGTGGGTGGTGTGTGCGTGCGGTGGGTGGTATGTGTGCGCATGTGCGTGTGTATGCGTGGTGTGTGTGTATGCGTGGTGTGTGTGTATGCGTGGTGTGTGTGTGGTTTGTGTGTGGTGTGTGTATGTGTGGGTGGTGTGTGTGTGTGTGTGTGGTGGGTGGTGTGTGCGTGCGGTGGGTGGTATGTGTGCGCATGTGCGTGTGTATGCGTGGTGTGTGTGTATGCGTGGTGTGTGTGTATGCGTGGTGTGTGTGTGTGTGTTAAAAGTGCTGGTGGACCCAGATAGAGTGACAGGGCTGATAACCAGGCCAAGTACTACTCTGACCTAGTCTTTTATCAGAGAAAACATGACCCGTTTAAACCAGACAGACTTTGATCTTCAAACACTACGCAGGTTTTGGCCCCAAAAATAATTGACTACGGTGTCCACTGGATGATACATGTATGTGGTTGTATGTAACTCACAGTGAATTATTTCCCACTCTGAGACATTGATTGGAAACAACAAGCGGTGGTCTGAGTAGTTCAGTGTTTCTCCTGCTGGATATTAACCCACTCACACAGATTATGTTTCATTAGGATGGATGGTAACCTTTCACACACATTTCTGGGCTAAACATAGGTAGGTGTGTGAGTGAGAGAGAGCGAGAGAGAGATTGCGAGAGAGAGCGCGAGAGAGAGCGAGTGCAAACGAGAGTGCGAGAGAGAGAGCGAGAGGCCTGTCTTACCTTCCAGAACCACTGTATAACTGGGTGGTTGGGGCAGTAACCGTTCTTGTAGACGGTGTGTTGTCGCCAGTCATTCACATCCACGTCACCCAGACCACACATCAACAGCTAGGGAAAACACACAACACCAATGTAAAAGATCATTATCAGTCACATACAGAAATGAAAGCACTCAGAATACTGTTGTTGATCACTCTTTTCTAGAGAACATGGGGTTAGTTATTAAGAATCATCATCATTCTGGGTTTCTAAACATCCAAACACAGGGGCCCTTAGACAACAGAGAAACACAGGGGCCCTTAGACAACAGAGAAACACAGGGGCCCTTAGACAACAGAAACAGAAACCCATGGTTCCCTTAGTCTACAGACACATAGCGTACAGGGTCATTCCATGTTATTTCAGCAAGCCATGACACCCACAATCTCAGATTGTTCTGAAATGGTTTCTGCAGTTAGAAACAAATACAATAACCATTCCTGCAACATTATTTTGTTGAAAGACCATTTGAACTCTGAAGAAATGTAGCTAATTGATTGAACCCAAATTGTCCATTTCAATTGATAGGATTCAAATAATATTCAATAAGTACCCAACATCTGTTTTGCACAAAAAACGTATTCTTAACAATAATTAAGATATGAGACATCCAAATAAATGAAAAAAATGCCACCCACGGACCCCCCAAACCACACACTAAGCCCACCCACCCCAAAAACCATCACCAAATTCACAGAAAATAAATGACAGTACGAATGAACAATACTCTAAGCTACAGGCTCATACTACTTGTCAAACATAGAAAACTGATACTGTATACTGGCCGTTGGGTGGGAAGCGTTTGACCATTTATTTTTATTTTTTTATATATATATTTTTTTTACCCCTTTTT
Organism: Oncorhynchus nerka; assembly: GCF_034236695.1. Taxonomy (NCBI): domain Eukaryota; kingdom Metazoa; phylum Chordata; class Actinopteri; order Salmoniformes; family Salmonidae; genus Oncorhynchus; species Oncorhynchus nerka. The sequence goes on along the minus strand of NC_088417.1, from coordinate 94,863,129 downwards.
CTCCCCAATTTCGTGGTATCCATTTGTTAGTATCTATCTATCTTGTCTCATCACTACAACTCCTGTACAGACTCGGGAGAGACGAAGGTTGAAAGTCATGCATCCTCCGATACACAACCCAACCTAGCCGCACCGCTTCTTAACACAGCGCGTATCCAGCCTGGAAGCCAGCCGGGTGTGTCGCAGGAAACACCGTGCACCTGGCAACCTTGGTTAGCGCGCACTGCGTCCGGCCCGCCACAGGAGTCGCTGGTGCGCGATGAGACAAGGACATCCCTACCGGCCAAGCCCTCCCTAACCCGGACGACGCTAGGCCAATTGTGCGTCGCCCCACGGACCTCCCGGTCGCGGCCGGTTACGACAGAGCCTGGGCGCGAACCCAGAGTCTCTGATGGCACAGCTGGCGCTGCAGTACAGCGCCCTTAACCACTGCGCCACCCGGGAGGCCATCTTAATCATTGTTAAGAGGTTTTTGTGCAAATCAAATGTTGGGTATTATATTTATTGAATATTATATGAATCCTATTATAAATTGAAATGGCCAATTTGGGTGCAATCAAATAGCTTAGATTCTCAGAGATCAAATTATATTTCAACAAAATAATGTTTAACTTATCAGAACAATTTGAGATGGTCGGTGTCAAAATAGCCTTGTGTTTAAGGTGGAACGATCCCACAGTCAAGACAGACAGAAACTTGGCCTACAGTCAGACAGACAGAAACTTGGCCTACAGTCAGACAGACAGAAACTTGGCCTACAGTCAGACAGACAGAAACTTGGCCTACAGTCAGACAGACAGAAACTTGGCCTACAGTCAGACAGACAGAAACTTGGCCTACAGTCAGACAGACAGAAACTTAGCCTACAGTCAGACAGACAGAAACTTAGCCTACAGTCACAGACAAACTTAGCTTTAATTTTTTTGTTGTTGAGAACTAACAATGAATCACGTGACCGAGCATATGAGTGTAAATCCCAACACTATGAAGATGGCAAAACAACAACAACCAATAATACTGTACCTCAAGCTCGTTTTCATCAAATATCTTGATGAGGTCGATGAGAGTGAGTTCAGTGAATCCCTGTTGGACGAAAATATGGGGGAAATAAAATCCGTAAATCACAATGTTGAACAGCTATTGGAGGGATTACATGCCAGATTTACTCAAACTTCAGTTGCTACAGGTACAGACATTCAACTGAAAAAACTTCTAGCCAGCTGATTTTGATCTGCAGTACGACGGTTATAATATAAACCTCAAAACCTCCAGAATCGTCTTTCTAAAGATGGTCTCTCTACACTTCAAAACAAGGCCTGTTGACCTATTGGTCTGGGTACAAATCATTTTGCTTCACTGTCACCAAATAACAAGAGGTATTACCGCGGTACAGTTAAAGCAACACTCACCTCCAAGAAGGCATTCATCTGTTTCTGGACCCGGTTCACAAACCTCCACTGAATGACAAGACTGTTAGAAAACAGAGCAATTAGTAGTGCAAACCTAGATAGTTAGATGGCGTACTATCATATTATGACAAATCAATACAGTGGGGCAAAAAAGTATTTAGTCAGCCACCAATTGTGCAAGTTCTCCCACTTAAAAAGATGAGGCCTGTAATTTTCATCATCGGTACACTTCAACTATGACAGACAAAATGAGAGAAAAAAAATCCTGAAAATCACATTGTAGGATTTTTAATGAATATATTTGCAAATTATGGTGGAAAATAAGTATTTGGTCAATAACAAAAGTTTACCTCAATAATTTGTTATATACCTTTTGTTGGCAATGACAGAGGTCAAACGTTTTCTGTAAGTCTTCACAAGGTTTTCACGCACTGTTGCTTGTATTTTGGCCCATTCCTCCATGCAGATCTCCTCTAGAGCAGTGATGATTTGGGGCTGTTGCTGGGCAACACAGACTTTCAACTCCCTCCAAAGATTTCCTATGGGGTTGAGATCTGGAGACTGGTTAGGCCACTCCAGGACCTTGAAATGCTTCTTACGAAGCCACTCCTTCGTTGCCCGGGTGGTGTGTTTGGGATCATTGTCATGCTGAAAGACCCAGCCACGTTTCATCTTCAATGCCCTTGCTGATGGAAGGAGGTTTTCACTCAAAATCTCATGATACATGGCCCCATTCATTCTTTCCTTTACACGTATCAGTCGTCCTGGTCCCTTTGCAGAAAAACAGCCCCAAAGCATGATGTTTCCACCCCCATGCTTCACAGTAGGTATGGTGTTCTTTGGATGCAACTCAGCATTCTTTGTCCTCCAAACACGACGAGTTGAGTTTTTACCAAAAAGTTATATTTTGGTTTCATCTGGCCATATGACATTCTCCCAATCTTCCTCTGGATCATCCAAATGCTCTCTAGCAAACTTCAGACGGGCCTGGACATGTACTGGCTTAAGCAGGGGGACACGTCTGGCACTGCAGGATTTGAGTCCCTGGCGGCGTAGTGTGTTACTGATGGTAGGCGTTGTTACTTTGGTCCCAGCTCTCTGCAGGTCATTCACTAGGTCCCCCCGTGTGGTTCTGGGATTTTTGCTCACCGTTCTTGTGATCATTTTGACCCCACGGGGTGAGATCTTGCGTGGAGCCCCAGATCGAGGGAGATTACCAGTGGTCTTGTCTTGTATGTCTTCCATTTCCTAATAATTGCTCCCACAGTTGATTTCTTCAAACCAAGCTGCTTACCTATTGCAGATTCAGTCTTCCCAGCCTGGTGCAGGTCTACAATTTTGTTTCTGGTGTCCTTTGACAGGTCTTTGGTCTTGGCCATAGTGGAGTTTGGAGTGTGACTGTTTGAGGTTGTGGACAGGTGTCTTTTATACTGATAACAAGTTCAAACAGGTGCCATTAATAAAGGTAACAAGTGGAAGACAGAGGAGCATCTTAAAAAGAAGTTACAGGTCTGTGAGAGCCAGAAATCTTGCTTGTTTGTAGGTGACCAAATACTTATTTTCCACCATAATTTGCAAATAAATTCATTAAAAATCCTACAATGTGATTTTTTGGATTTTTTTTCTCCTTTTGTCTGTCATAGTTGAAATGTACCTATGATGAAAATTACAGGCCTCTCCTCTTTTTAAGCGGGAGAACTTGCACAATTGGTGGCTGACTAAATACTTTTTTGCCCCACTGTATATACAGAGGGCACCGGTACCGAGTCAGTGTGCAGGGGTACAGGCTAGTTGAGGTAATCTGTACATGTAGGTTGGGGCGTAGTGACTATGCATAGGTAACAAACAAACAGTGAGTAGCAGCAGTGTGCAAGAGGGGGGGGTGTCAATGTAAATTGTCCTGTGGCGATTTTTATGAATTGTTCTGCAGTCTAATGGCTTGGGGGTAGAAGCTGTTGAGGAGCCTTTTGGTCCTAGACTTGGCGATCCGGTACCGCTTGCCGTGCGCTAGCAGAGAAAACAGTTTATAACTTGGGTGACTGGAGTCTCTGACAATTTTATGGGCTTTCCTCTGACACCACCTGTTATATAGATCCTGGATGGCAGGAAGCTTGGTCCCAGTGATGTATTGGGCCGTCCGCATTACCCTCTGTAGTGCCTTACGGTCAGATGCCGAACAGTTGCCGTACTAGGCGGTGATGCAACCGGTCAGGATGCTCTCAATGGTGCAGCTGTAGAACCTTTTGAGGATCTGGGGACCCATGCCAAATATTTTCTCCTGAGAGGGAAAAGGTGTTGTAGTGCCCTCTTCACAACTGTCTTGGTGTGTTTGGACCATGATAGTTTGTTGGTGATGTGGACACCAAGGAACTTGAAACTCTCGACCCGCTCCACTTCAGCCCCGTCGATGTAAATGAGGGCCTGTTCGGCCCGCCTTTTCCTGTAGTCCACAATCAGCTCCTTTGTCTTGCTCACATTGAGGGAGAGGTTGTTGTCCTGGCACCACACTGCCAGTTCTCTGACTGTAGGTCCTATGACTGAGTGTAGTCTGGCCCAGGGGTGTGAAGGTGAACGGAAAGGCACTGGAGTGACAAACCGCCCTTGCTGTCTCTGCCTGGCCGGTTCCCCTCTCTCCACTGGGATTCTCTGCCTCTAACCCTATTACGGGGGCTGAGTCACTGGCTTACTGGTGCTCTTCCTTGCCATCCCTAGGAGGGGTGCGTCACTTGAGTGGGTTGAGTCACTGACGTGATCTTCCTGTCCAGGTTGGAGCCCCCCTTGGGTTCGTGCCCCCCTTGGGTTTGTGCCATGGGGGAGATCTTTGTGGGCTATACTCGGCCTTGTTTCAGGGTAATAGGTTGGTGGTTGAAGATATCCCTCTAGTGGTGTGGGGGCTGTGCTTTGGCAAAGTGGGTGGTGTTATTTCCTGCCTGTTTGGCCCTGTCCGGGGGTATCGTCGGACAGGGCCACAGTGTCTCCCAACCCCTCCTGTCTCAGCCTCCAGTATTTATGCTGCAGTAGTTTGTGTCGGGGGGCTAGGGTCAGTCTGTTATATCTGGAGTATTTCTCCTGTCTTATCCGGTGTCCTGTGTAAATTTAAGTATGCTCCCTCTAATTCTCTCTCTGAGAACCTGAGCCCTAGGACCATGCCTCAGGACTACCTGGCCTGATGATTCCTTGCTGTCCCCAGTCCACCTGGTCATGCTGCTGCTCCAGGATATGGAACCCTGACCTCTTCACTGGACGTGCTACCTTGTCCCGGACCTGCTGTTCTGGACTCTCTATCACACCTGCTGTCTCAAACTCTGAATGATCGGCGATAAAAAGCCAACTGACATTTACTCCTGAGGTAATGACTTGCTGCACCCTCGACAACTACTGTGATTATTATTCTCTGACCCTGCTGGTCATCTATGAACGTTTGAACATCTTGGCCATGTTCTGTTATAATCTCTACCCGGCACAGCCAGAAGAGGACTGGCCACCCCTCAGAGCCTGGTTTCTTCCTAGGTTCTGGCCTTTCTAGGGAGTTTTTCCTAGCCGCATTGCTTGCTGTTTGGGGTTTTCGGCTGGGTTTCTGTACAGCACTTTGTGACATCAGCTGATTTAAAAAGGGCTTTATAAATAAATTTGATTGACTCAGTCATGAGTGCATTCAGGTGTGTTCCTCTGCGATTTTCTTCACAAAAGACAGAGGCTCGTTCTGTTCAGAACAACCCAGGGTCTGACGCCATGTCATCTTCTAACTGTATATCAAACAGTGATCATAAACGTGGACACTGTATATTAACATGGAAATATGAAGTGCACATTTGGACTTACAGGTGTTTTGAGTTGCTTGTATGACGTCAAAGCAGTTTCATTTTTATAATTTATTATATAATCCTCAATGTCTCATCTTTCTAAATACAGAGTCCTCTTCATTTACAGCTTTTCTCTCACTCAGACAACAAAACTTTTGCAAAAGTTGCCCAATTAGAGGGAGGTATGTGGGCAACTTCTTGTTGTGTGCGGTGCTCAAGTTCAGAACGGTTATCAGCCAAAATCCATAGAGCACTGAAGCACAGAGCCTGAGCCCTGACGCATGTTACTGTACAGCCACTGCGTTCCAATTTAGGTGCTTATCAGTGTCCAAATCTGACATTTTCAACCCGTATATACAGGTACAAGTATAAAGGGTTAATACCGACAAATGACAAATAAACTTGAATATTGAGTCTTGAATCAGATTATTACAAAAACTCCAAAGGGAAGTAACTAAATTAAAATGGCGTTAAAAAAATATATAAAAAAATAAAGTAAAATAATGTTAGTGATTGAAGACGAAAGGTGAACTTACTCGATGTATTCCATTTTGTTGTGGTTGGTCACCACCATGTCCCCACCACTGGGTTTCAGATCCACCTGATACGTCTGTCCAAAGTTATCCTCATCGATACAGAACCGCAGGTCCAGCTCAGTAGGATCATTCTCCAGGATCCACTTCAGAGAGTTGTAGTATTCACTGTCCTACAAGGTCAACGTGGTGTTGAAACAAAGACGTTACATATTGTCTGTGTGTGTGTGTGTGTGTTTGTGTGTGTCTGTGTCAAACTAGTTTTCTGGATTGAAGTCTGAGCCCACTCAATTTGAAAAAGCTTATGAAGCTGTTGTTTCTGGCTAGACACTTTTTAAATCTCCTAACTCATTCAGTGGTGTAAAAAAATACTTTAAAGTACTACTTAAGTCATTTTTGGGGGTATCTATACTTTACTACTGATATTTGGACAACTTTTACTCCAGTACATTCCTAAAGAAAATAATGTACTTTTTACTCCATACATTTTCCCTGACACCCAAAAGTACTCATTATATTTTGAATGCTTAGCAGGGCAGGAAAGTTGTATAATTCACACACATACCAAGAGAACAACCCTGGTCATCCCTACTACCTCTGATCTGGCGGACTCACTAAACACAAATGCTTTGTTTGTAAATGATGTCTGAGTGTTAGGAGTGTGACCCTGGCTACCCTTAATAACAACAAAAAAACAAGAAAACCGTGCCGTCTGGTTTGCTTAATATAAGGAATTAAATTCTCTACTTTTGATATTTAAGTATATTATAGCAATTACATTTACTTTTGATACTTAAGTATATATAAAACCAAACACTTTGACTTTAAGTATTTTACTGGGTGACTCACTTTTACTTGAGTCATTTTCTATATAAAAAGGTATCTTTACTTTAACTCAAGTACGATAATTGGGTATTTTTTCTACCACTGAACTTTAAATCTCTGAGAGTAAACTACCTAATGAATGTTAATGTTAATGGTGATTCCAGGGCCTCACCACTGATTCCATGTCTTTCAGTGTGATCTGCTTCCCGAGCATCATCTTGTAGAATGGTCGGATGAAGAAGCCTGAAGAGAGGAGACAATGTTCAATCAGACCTGGGGTCAAAAGATACCAAACTTATTTACAAAATGGACAATCAAAAGGTCTATTCTATTGTCCGCGGCCTTGTGAGGGTTGGAAGAGAGCAAGAGCAGCTGATCTCACCGTCCAATAGCTTCCCATGGAACACGGCCATCCCTGCCACTCGACCAATGAACTTGAAGTATGAGAGGTGGTCCTCGTTACACAGCCCAGAGTTAGGGTTGATCTGTAGTGTGTAGTTATCTCTGAAGAGACAAGAGAGAGAGGTTGGGGTCAGATATGAAATGTGGCACACATGACCAGAATAATTTCCACATATGGGACAAAGTTTTCTAACAGGGCCTGAAACTGACTTCTTGGTCCACCAGCCACTGTGGCAGGTAGAATTCAAATCTACCAGCCACTAAGATTTTTTTTACCAGCCCAATTTTTTTAGCCCCCATTATTAAACCAAAAACAACTCCGGATGAACATGTGTTGTGATGTTTCTAAAATAATACATGTATTAGTCGTAAGAAGTGATGTGGTATATTACTCAATTTCCCCACAGAATTTTTTTTCAACCCGAGTCTTAACTAAAATATCACAGATGACACAAAAAATATCAGCTGCCCCTTTAAGGGCGTGAGGTTACCACGGCAACAAGTGTGTTCGGGAGTCGTCACTGACAGTATGCATGTGAGATAGAGAATCTGATCAGTACAGCCGATGTGTCGTTGCTAGCAGTTGAAGCAAACTCAAAACATTGAAAAACAACCGAGCTTGTAAACAAAACAATGTAAATAGCCAAGAAACACAAGAACAAAAGTCTCACTTCAGTAGATTTGAGTAAATTAGACCAACTTTAACACCTTTGTGCAGCGCTTCTAAAAATGTATCATCTTCAGCTCTTGAATCACAGTGCGCACAGCTCCCCAGCCAGGCTAACCTATATTATTTGACTCCTAGCTAGTTCTTTGTGTGACTAGCTACCAGATATGAACACATCGACATAAACACTTTGAAAACTGCTACTGCAGCATTTATTTTGCTGTAAATGAGCTCATACTTCTAACTCAATTACTATTCGCTAACGTGAGTGAAATGCTTGCACTGTGGAGCCCTGGCCACCCGTGTTAATTTTAGGAACCTGGTATCTAATCTAACCAATCAAATCAATGATTACATCCCAGGACAGAAGTCAATGATCTGAAGTCACTTCCTAAGGCCAGGATTAAGATTTGTTTGAGATGTATGGTCAGAAAAGTAAATGGAGAAAGAAACAGGCATGTGCAAATGTTCCCTTTTGTGTTAAATGTCACTGATTGGCTGGAAATGGTCTATATGCTGTTCTTCTGAGGAAAGCATTGATTGTCAGGAAGCCAGAGTGAACGAGAGGAAGAGGGAGCCCTTAAAACAGGAAATTGGCTGTGTCTCTTTTAATGACCATCTCTAGAATTTCTCATTCCTGTTTTAGACACTATACAATAGAGCAGTGGTTTCCTGTGGTCCACAGGGGTACTTGCATGTATTTTCTTATTGACTTTTTTCCCTTCCAAAATTAATAAGTTGGGAGTATTAATGGTATTATAAGCAATTTTACATTACTTTTCACAGTGCTAACTGTAAATAATAATAGGCCCTTCATTTGTTACATACTGCAAAAATGTACCAAATTTGACTGTCAATATATATATTTTTAAAGATCTGTGACTCCACAAAATGGTGGTCCTCAAGAGTTTATTATTATTTATTTTTTTACCCCTTTTTCTCCCCAATTTTGTGGTATCCAATTGTTAGTAGCTACTATCTTGTCTCATCGCTACAACTCCCATACGGGCTCGGGAGAGACGAAGGTTGAAAGTCGTGCGTCCTCCGATACACAACCCAACCAAGCCGCACTGCTTCTTAACACAGCGCATCCAACCCGGAAGCCAGCCGCACCAATGTGTCGGAGGAAACACCGTGCACCTGGAAACCTTGGTTAGTGCGCCCTGCGCCCAGCCCACCACGGGAGTCGCTGGTGCGCGATGAGACAAGGACATCCCTACCGGCCAAGCCCTCCCTAACCCGGACGACGCTAGGCCAATTGTGCGTCGCCTCCCGGTCACGGACGGTTACGACAGAGCCTAGGCGTGAACCCAGAGTCTCTGGTGGCACAGCTGGCGCTGCAGTACTGCGCCACCCGGGAGGCCCGTCCTCAAGAGTTTTTGATGAGGATTTTGTGGTCACTGGTAAAGAAAACGTTTGGGAAGCGCAGCAGTAACGTGCGCTGCAGACCCCAGAACTCATCTCTTCCTCAGCTGCCATTACCAAACTGCACCAACGAACGAGAAATGTGCACATTTTCATTTGTACTTCTGTAAGTTGCTATAAGTGGTGGACAATGATAGAGACAATACATACGTGGCTGAGTATTCGAAGAGTCCATAGTAAGGGTTGAACATCTCCTTAGACAACAGGAAGAACCACTCCCTGGCCACACCTCCGTAGTCCAGCCCCTTCTCTGACTCAAACTCGATCCAGAGGCGGGCCTTCAGGATATCTGGTTTCTTCAGAGACATGATACGGCGATACGACTCCTCAAAGATGTTGGTCCTGTGCAGCTTCATCTCAAACCTGTTAGGGATGTCCGCCTGGGGACACAATAGATGAAAATACATCATACACACATTCAGTGCACCTAAAAGGGAATACAAACCAAAAAAAAGACATGTTTACTCTAAAACGTAGGTTGCCAGTTTATTTAAGTGGAGTTTACTTAAGTATTATTTATCTGTACAGGGGATGGATGGTTGTTCATATCACAAACGTTTGGGATAAAAGACTCGTTCAGTGCTTCTAACCAGGGAACACACAAAGAGAAAGACTCATTTCTCTTCAGATTAATGTTAACTAGGATGTGTGAGGTAAGGTAAAGTGTTTTTGCACTGAATGTAAAACAACATGCCACATTTGTCAACTTAATTACAGTGAATGAATTAAGAATTAAGCCTAATTAATTAGCAATTAATTCAGTCGCTGAAGTGTGTTGCAAAAGCCTTGCAAAAGCCTTGCAAAAGTATTCAGACCTCTTGGATTTCTTCACATACATTTTTATTGTGTTACAAAGCGGGATTAAAATTGATTCAATTGTTATTTTTTGTCAACAATCTACACAAAATACTCTTAATGTCTAAGTGGAAGATGAATATAAAGTAAATAACCAAAATATAGTCGTTGCATCAGTACTCAGCTCCTTGAGTCAATACACGTTAGAATCACCCTTTGGCATCAAATAACAGTTGTGAGTCTTTCTGGGTAAGTCTCTAAGAACTTTGAACACCTTGATTGTACAATATTTGCCTATTATCATTTTCAAAAAATCTTCAAGCTCTGTCAAGACGAAAGTCTTCCCCATAGATTTTCAATCCGATTTTTAAGTCAAAACTGTAACTTGGCCACTCCGAAACATTCAATGTCTTCTTGGTAAGCAACTTCTTTGGCCTTGTGTTTTAAGTTATTCTCCTGCTGAAAAGGTGAATTCCCTTCCGTCTCTGTTGTGAAGCAGGTTTTCCTCTAGGATTTTGCCTGTGCTTAGCTCTATCCCATTTCTTTCTATCCTGAACAAGTGTTTGCTGATGACAAGCATACCCATACCATGACGCAGCCACCACCATCCTTGAAAATAAGGAGGCAGTTACTCAGTGATGTCTGGTGTTGGATTTGCCCCAAACATTAGGCTTTGCTTTTAAGCCAAAAAGTGTATTACTTAGTTTATTTTTTATTTTTTTGCCTTGTTGCATAGAAGATGCAAGTTCTGGAATATTTGTATTTGGTATAATTCGTATTCTTCTTTTCATTCTGTCATTTAAGTCATTATTTTGGAGTCACTACAATGTTGTTGATCCAACCTCCGTTGTTTTCTCCCATCACAGACATTGAACTCTGTAGACGTTTTAAAATATTGGTAACATCCCTGAGCAGGTTCATTCCTGTCCTGCATCTCAGTTCAGAAGGATGACTGTATATTTGATGTGTCTGAGTGGTTTAATACATAATCCACAGAATAATTATTAACTTGACCGTGTTTAAAGAGATTTTCAATGTCCGATGTGTTAGTGTCACCCATCTACCAATCCCTGCAATTCTTTATGAGGCTTTCGGAAAAGCTCCCTGTCTTTGTAGTTGAAATTCAACACTTGACTGAGGGACCTTACAGATGTTGTATGTAGGAGGGACAGAGAAAGGGTTAGTTATTCAAAAATCATGTCAACCCCTATTATTTCACACAGAGTGAGTCCATGTAACTTAATGTGTGATTTGTTAAGCCACATTTTACTCCTGAACTCATTTAGGATTGCCTAAACAAAGGGTCTGAATAATTACGTAAAGACTACATTTTAGTTATACTTTTTTATTATTATTCATCTTTAAAAATATAATTTTTGTTCTACTTTGACATTTTGTGTAGATTGGTGACAACAAAAATTACAATTATATCAATTTTAATCCCACTTTGTAACACAAAATGTTGAGCACTAAAATGCACTAAAAGCACTAAAATGTTGAGCAGCAAGGTAACATTTCTTACCGGTTTCTTCAACTTCTTTCTGAAGTAATCATATTTCTGTTTGAATTCTCTAGAGTATGGCACAGCCTGCAATGGAACAAACAAGTGGCAGTTAGTCAATATAACGGTCTATTCTAGAGAGAGAGAGTGGCTTATCTTGGTCATGAAAGATAGTATCTTTGTAATGTGCAATACTGTATACGGCATTCATGGGGACAGTATCTTTGCCTTATGTTAAACCACAATACTGTATATGATGGTAACTGTATATTTGGCTCATAGAAAACCACACATACTCACAGGCACTGTCTATGCTAGAGAGAGAAAGGGTGGCTTATCTTGGTTGTAAAAGACAGTATCTTTGCCATGTACAATACTGTATATGATGGTGACAGCATATCAATTAGGCATTAGAATGGACATGAACCTTCTTATGATGGCTTAAAGTTCAGACATTTTGGTCAGGGAGTTGGTCAACCATGGTTTGCCAGTGCTGTGATAGGATAGTGTAAAAGGATGAATTTCAATAATTTATCTGCAAATGAATTTCAATAATTTATCCGCTAAGTTTTTTTTAGATAATATGCCAATAAGCTAAAATTCCATATAAACAACGCAGTCAATCCACAGCCAGCCATACACTGTCTGAAATCAGTTGATATGAGACAAGTTGTAAATGCAAGTACTGATATTTTATCATAATAGTACTCACTGCTTTCCAAGAAAACAAAAATTTAAGACATTTATGGTCTGTTAGCATATATTTTAGAGGACATTTATACAGAAAATGTGTATTAAACCCATATAAACTGTATTCATGATTATATGACAATATTTTAGGTTGATAATAATTATATTACAAAATGTCTGATATATCACATGCCTTACTTTTATTTAACTGCATAAGTAAAATAAGGATTATGCCTCTGCTGCCATTCCAATTAGACTGCTTTGAATTTATACCTGACCAATATGGCTGCCATTTTCAGCCCATTCTGGAACTTTGAGGATTTATGGCATAGCCATCATCATGAAAACCCATTTGTGCATGAGCTAGAATTTCACAATACTAGCTAGCTAGCTAGAGAGAGTATTCCACATTGAGTGTGTGAACTGGCGTTGGTAGCTTCCCTGCCTTTTGTTTCATTTGGATTGACTTGAGACTGGTTCAGCAAGCCGACACTAGCTAGCAAATTTTCGCGCACATTTCGATTTTCATAAATACCGATTCTACCGCCACAAAACACCTAAGCTAGAAGTTAAATATGGTAGTGATGATTTGCTCATGAAAGCCCCCTGTCAATGTTAGCTACAAGTGTATCGTTTTTTGGTAAGATTAACTGACTTCAGAATGAAAGGGGGTTCAGTGGACACTGTGGTAACATTGGCTACAATATGCTGAACAAACTTTCTTTTTTTTTAGCTATCCCATAAGTGTTAGTGAGTTAGACAGATCAGTGCAGACTGCCGTCACGCTATCTGCCGTGAAACAATGGACATAGGATCTCTGTGGGTGACAATATCTTCGCCTCATAGTTAACCAGAGATACTCACAGGCCCTGTGATAGCAGGACTCTGTAGACGAGGATCCTCCCATTGAGTGGCTTTGGTGTCTGAAGGTGACAAAATAACAGTCAGGAATATGGTTATACTTTATACCGTAATATACCATTAAATTAAAGCTGTAGCAGAAAAAAAAAATCTTCAAAGAAAAAGGTTCACATCCTCAATTTTTTTTGTTTTGTTGTCATGTGTGATTCATCTGTGAAATCCATTCCATCACATCACTCAATGAGTCAGTCAGCCACAACGCCATTATCTCAATGAGTCAGTCAGCCACAACGCCATTATCTCAATGAGTCAGTCAGCCACAACGCCATTATCTCAATGAGTCAGTCAGCCACAACGCCATTATCTCAATGAGTCAGTCAGCCACAACGCCATTATCTCAATGAGTCAGTCAGCCACAACGTCGACTGCTGACATCCTGCTTGTTAAATTGAGCACACTGTGAAGCTTTGAATAATGAATGCCGGTAACCCGAGACAAAGATTCAGAGGTATTGATCTATGAGAACAGACAGACAGAGACAGAGAGACTCTACAGGTCTACAGTGACACCCAGGGTTTTTCTGTATCAAAAGGAGGTTAATGTGGTGGCAGTGGCAGGGGAGCGTGACAATGGGAAGACTGTAGAGGCCCCCGTCTTGGCGGTGTAGAGACATTTTTAAGCCAATGTCCTGCTCTTCTACACATCAAGGCGAATGCTGTGTTCTTTTTCTCAAACATAACCAAATCAATAGTGTTAAATTCATTTTTGGGGGAATTTTTATTTCTCCCTCACTTTAATTTTGGTCATTGTTAGTTCTCAAAGATGATATTATTTAAAATTTAAAAAAAGATATATATTATATATAAGTCCATTATCTTCTCTACCTACTTTACATCTGGTTCTAGACATTTAAGTTTACACTGAAAATGTTTTTCCATCACAAAAACAAATAAATTTGTATCTATCTATATATAGCATACAAAACATTAAGAACATGCTCTTTCCATGCCCCAACAAATTGAGGCTGGTCTGAGGGCATACGGGTAGGTGGGGGTGGGTGGGTGGGTGCAACACAATATCAGGAAGGTGTTCCTAATGTTTAGTATAGTCAGTGTAAAGGTTAAGTATTCAGACGCATGGAGTACACATTTTGTTATGTTACAGCCTTATTCTAAAATGGATTACATTTATTTTCTCCCCCTCATCAATCTACACTCAATACCCCATAATGGCAAATTTATAAAAATCTGAAATATCACATTACGTAAGTATTCTTTACTCAGTACTTGGCACACCTGTATTTGGGGAGTTTCTCCAATTCTTCTCTGCAGATCCTCTCAAGCTCTGTCAGGTTGGATGGGGGGCGTCGCTGCACAGCTATTTTCAGGTCTCTCCAGAGATGTTTGATCGGGTTCAAGTCCGGGCTCTGGCTGGGCCGCTCAAGGATATTCAGAGACTTGTCCCGAAGCCACTCCTGCGTTGTCTTGGCTGTGTGCTTAGGGTCGTTGTCCTGTTGGAATGTGAACCTTCGCCCCAGTCTGAAGTCCTGAGCGCTCTAGAGCAGGTTTTCATCAAGGATCTCTGCACTTTGCTCCATTCATCTTTCCCTCGATCTTGACTAGTCTCCCAGTCCCTGCCCCTCAAAAATATCCCCACAGCATGATGCTGCCAACACCATGCTTCATCGTTGGGATGCTGCCTTGTTTCCTCCAGATGCCTTGTTTCCTCCAGTTACTCTAACTTCCGCGACGCATATAAGGCCCTGCCCCGCCCCCCTTTCGGAAAAGCTGACCACGACTCCATTTTGCTGATCCCTGCCTACAGGCAGAAACTAAAACAAGAGGCTCCCACGCTGAGGTCTGTCCAACGCTGGTCAGACCAAGCTGACTCCACACTCCAAGACTGCTTCCATCACGTGGACTGGGACATATTTCGTATTGCGTCAGATAGAAATATTGACGAATACGCTGATTCGGTGTGCGAGTTCATTAGAACGTGCGTCGAAGATGTCGTTCCCATAGCAACGATAAAAACATTCCCAAACCAGAAACCGTGGATTGATGGCAGCATTCGCGTGAAACTGAAAGCGCGAACCACTGCTTTTAATCAGGGCAAGGTGTCTGGTAACATGTCCGAATATAAACAATGCAGCTATTCCCTCCGCAAGGCTATTAAACAAGCTAAGCGTCAGTACAGAGACAAAGTGGAATCTCAATTCAATGGCTCAGACACAAGAGGCATGTGGCAGGGTCTACAGTCAATCACGGACTACAAGAAGAAACCCAGCCCAGTCACGGACCAGGATGTCTTGCTCCCAGGCAGACTAAATAACTTTTTTGCCCGCTTTGAGGACAATACAGTGCCACTGACACGGCCTGCAACGAAAACATGCAGCCGAGGTGAGTAAGACATTTAAACGTGTTAACCCTCGCAAGGCTGCAGGCCCAGACGGCATCCCCAGCCGCGCCCTCAGAGCATGCGCAGACCAGCTGGCCGGTGTGTTTACGGACATATTCAATCAATCCCTATACCAGTCTGCTGTTCCCACATGCTTCAAGAGGGCCACCATTGTTCCTGTTCCCAAGAAAGCTAAGGTAACTGAGCTAAACGACTACCGCCCCGTAGCACTCACTTCCGTCATCATGAAGTGCTTTGAGAGACTAGTCAAGGACCATATCACCTCCACCCTACCTGACACCCTAGACCCACTCCAATTTGCTTACCGCCCAAATAGGTCCACAGACGATGCAATCTCAACCACACTGCACACTGCCCTAACCCACCTGGACAAGAGGAATACCTATGTGAGAATGCTGTTCATCGACTACAGCTCGGCATTCAACACCATAGTACCCTCCAAGCTCGTCATCAAGCTCGAGACCCTGGGTCTCGATACCCGCCCAGTGCAACTGGGTACTGGACTTCCTGACGGGCCGCCCCCAGGTGGTGAGGGTAGGCAACAACATCTCCTCCCCGCTGATCCTCAACACGGGGGCCCCACAAGGGTGCGTTCTGAGCCCTCTCCTGTACTCCCTGTTCACCCACGACTGCGTGGCCACGCACGCCTCCAACTCAATCATCAAGTTTGCGGACGACACAACAGTGGTAGGCTTGATTACCAACAACGACGAGACGGCCTACAGGGAGGAGGTGAGGGCCCTCGGAGTGTGGTGTCAGGAAAATAACCTCACACTCAACGTCAACAAAACTAAGGAGATGATTGTGGACTTCAGGAAACAGCAGAGGGAACACCCCCCTATCCACATCGATGGATCAGTAGTGGAGAGGGTAGCAAGTTTTAAGTTCCTCGGCATACACATCACAGACAAACTGAATTGGTCCACTCACACTGACAGCGTCGTGAAGAAGGCGCAGCAGCGCCTCTTCAACCTCAGGAGGCTGAAGAAATTCGGCTTGTCACCAAAAGCACTCACAAACGTCTACAGATGCACAATCGAGAGCATCCTGGCGGGCTGTATCACCGCCTGGTACGGCAACTGCTCCACCCTCAACCGTAAGGCTCTCCAGAGGGTAGTGAGGTCTGCACAACGCATCACCGGGGGCAAACTACCTGCCCTCCAGGACACCTACACCACCCGATGTTACAGGAAGGCCATAAAGATCATCAAGGACATCAACCACCCGAACCACTGCCTGTTCACCCCGCTATCATCCAGAAGGCGAGGTCAGTACAGGTGCATCAAAGCTGGGACCGAGAGACTGAAAAACAGCTTCTATCTCAAGGCCATCAGACTGTTAAACAGCCACCACTAACATTGAGTGGCTGCTGCCAACACACTGTCATTGACACTGACCCAACTCCAGCCACTTTAATAATGGGAAATGATGTAAATATATCACTAGCCACTTTAAACAATGCTACCTTATATAATGTTACTTACCCTACATTATTCATCTCATATGCATACGTATATACTGTACTCTAGATCATCGACTGCATCCTTATGTCACTAGCCACTTTAACTATGCCACTTTGTTTACTTTGTCTACATACTCATCTCATATGTATATACTGTACTCGATACCATCTACTGTATGCTGCTCTGTACCATCACTCATTCATATATCCTTATGTACATATTCCTTATCCCCTTACACTGTGTATAAGACAGTAGTTTTGGAATTGTTAGTTAGATTACTTGTTGGTTATCACTGCATTGTCGGAACTAGAAGCACAAGCATTTCGCTACACTCGCATGAACATCTGCTAACCATGTGTATGTGACAAATAAAATTTGATTTGATTTGATGTGACGCTTGGCATTCAGGCCAAATGGTTCAATCTTGGTTTCATCAGACCAGAGAATCTTCTTTCTCATTGTCAGAGTCCTTTAGGTGCCTTTTGGCAAACTCCAAGTGGGCTGTCATGTGCTTTTTACTGAGGAGTGGCTTCCGTTTGGCCTCTCTACCATAAAGGCCTGATTGGTGGAGTGCTGCACAGATGGTTCTCCCATCTCCACAGAGGAACTCTGGAGCTCTGTCAGAGTGACCCTCTCGTTCTTGGTCACCTGACCAAGGCCCTTCTCCGATTGCTCAGTTTGGCGTGGGCGGCAAGCTCTAGGAAGTGTCTTGGTGGTTCCAAACTTCTTCCATTTAAGAATGATGGAGGCCACTGTGTTCTTGGGGATCTTCAATGCTGCAGACCTTTTTTGGGTACCATTCTCCACGTCTGTGCCTCGACACATTCCTGTCTCCTAGCTCTACGGAAATTTCCTTCGACCACATGGCTTGGTTTTTGCTCTGACATGCACTGTCAAATGTGGGACCTTATATAGAGAGGTGTGTGCCTTTCCAAATCATGTCCAATCAATTGAACTTACTACAGGTGGGGTATTGTGTGCAGATTGATGAGGACAAATATGTATATAAAATCGATTTTCGAGTAAGGCTGCAACATAACAAAATGTGGAAAAAGTCAAGGGGTCTGAATACTTTACGCACTTTACGGATATACGCAACGCCCAGTTTATTAGGTACACCTACCAGGTACATTGAGTACCGGGTTGGACACCCCTTTGCCCCCAGAACAGCCTGAATTCTTAGGGACATTCCA
Organism: Oncorhynchus nerka; assembly: GCF_034236695.1. Classification (NCBI taxonomy): domain Eukaryota; kingdom Metazoa; phylum Chordata; class Actinopteri; order Salmoniformes; family Salmonidae; genus Oncorhynchus; species Oncorhynchus nerka. Next base: position 94,845,144 of record NC_088417.1, on the reverse strand, counting down.
AAAGATGTCGGAAATGTTTTGCCCCCAGAACAGCCTGAATTCTTAGGGACATTCCAAAATATGTCGGAAATGTTTTGCCCCCAGAACAGCCTGAATTCTTAGGGACATTCCAAAAGATGTCGGAAATGTTTTGCCCCCAGAACAGCCTGAATTCTTAGGGACATTCCAAAAGATGTCGGAAATGTTTTGCCCCCAGAACAGCCTGAATTCTTAGGGACATTCCAAAAGATGTCGGAAACGTTTTGCCCACAGGACTGCCGCTGACTGGATGTGTTTTGTTTGTCGTATCATTCTCAGTAAACCCTAAAAACTGCCATCCGTTTCTGTGAAACTGGATCCCTCACGCCTGGCACCGATGATCACACCGTGCTCAAAGTCTCTTAGGTCAAACATTTTTCCCATTCTCACATTCAATCGGACAGTAACTGAACGCCTTGATGCCTATCTGCCGGCCACGTGACTCACTGTCTGTAGGTGCGATTCATTTTTGTGAACGGGATTATGTATGTAATAAGTTAGGAATTAGGCAACGAGAGAGAGAGAGAGAGAGAGAGAGAGAGAGAGAGAGAGAGAGAGAGCGAGAGCGCGAGAGAGAGAGAGAGAGAGAAAAAAACACATAGGGAGGTTAGTAGAGCGAGAGCGACAAAGAACGAGAGAGCAAGTGAGAAAGACTGAGCGAGAAAGAAATCGAGAAAGAGAGAGAAACACTGTCTCACCGTTTGAGGAAGAGAGATGGTCTTCAAGTATCCAAGAGAAAGAGATGAAAACAGTCAATACGTTAACACAGGTAGAGAGGCAGAGCCCTGGAACTTACTGTGGTCAATGTAGAAGGTCCTGCCATCTGCATGCACGCGTTCCTCCCAGCCAGGCTAGAGAGGAGAGAGCACAGTGAGTAACTGACTCAGACAGATGGGGGATGACAGATAGTAGGAGTGGCACCTGGTAATACCAGCACATCCATCCAGACCAGTACACCATTGATACAGTGACCATCCAGACCGGTACAGTACACCACCATCGACACAGTGACCACAGTGACAGTGACGCAGCGAGCCACAAACACACTGACTGTCAGTGGGACAGAGAGAGAGAGAGAGCAGGCCAGGGGCGAGATTAGATTGGTCCACTAGCTTCAGTCTGACCCTGTCCCAGTCGGGTAGAGAGACGGCTGTGTATCAGGAGGAAGACCACCATACCTTTACTTCATATGGTGAAGACTGGGAAAATAAAAAGGGAGGTCACTCACATCATGCAGCAGACCGGAATAGAATAGAGTGGACCACTACCCTCCTCACCACCCTCCACGGGACCACTGCCCTCTTCACTACCCTCCCTGGAGACTACTGCCCTCCACAGGAGCACTGCCCTCTCCCACTGCCCTCCCTGGAGACTACTGCCCTCTTCATTACCCTCCCTGGAAACTACTGCCCTCCCTGGAGACTACTGCCCTCCACGGGAGCACTGCCCTCTCCCACTGCTCTCCAAGGGACCACTGCCCTCTCCCACTGCCCTCCTGGAGACTACTGCCCTCCCTGGAGACTACTGCCCTCCCTGGAGACTACTGCCCTCTTCACTACCCTCCCTGGAGACCACTGCCCTCCCTGGAGACTACTGCCCTCCCTGGAGACTACTGCCCTTTTCACTACCCTCCCTGGAGACTACTGCCCTCTTCATTACCCTCCCTGGAGACTACTGCCCTCTTCACTACCCTCCCTGGAGACTACTGCCCTCCCTGAGGCTACTGCCCTCTTCATTACCCTCCCTGGAGACTACTGACCTCTTCATTACCCTCCCTGGAGACTACTGCCCTCCCTGGAGACTACTGCCCTACCTGGAGACCACTGTCCTCCCTGGAGACCACTGCCCTCCCTGGAGACCACTGCCCTCCTTGGAGACCACTGCCCTCCTTGGAGACCACTGCCCTCCTTGGAGACTACTGCCCTCTTCATTACCCTCCCTGGAGACCACTGCCCTCTTCACTACCCTCCCTGGAGACTATTGTCCTCCCTGAGGCTACTGCCCTCTTCATTACCCTCCCTGGAGACGACTGCCATCCCTGGAGACTACTGACCTCTTCATTACCCTCCCTGGAGACTACTGCCCTCCCTGGAGACTACTGCCCTCCCTGGAGACCACTGCCCTCCCTGGAGACTACTGCCCTACCTGGAGACCACTGCCCTACCTGGAAACCACTGCCCTCCCTGGAGACTACTGCCCTCCCTGGAGACTACTGCCCTCTTCATTACCCTTCCTGGAGACGACTGCCATCCCTGGAGACTACTGACCTCTTCATTACCCTCCCTGGAGACTACTGCCCTCCCTGGAGACTACTGCCCTCCCTGGAGACTACTGCCCTCCCTGGAGACCACTGCCCTCCCTGGAGACTACTGCCCTACCTGGAGACCACTGCCCTACCTGGAAACCACTGCCCTCCCTGGAGACTACTGCCCTCCCTGGAGACTACTGCCCTCTTCATTACCCTTCCTGGAGACGACTGCCATCCCTGGAGACTACTGACCTCCCTGGAGACTACTGCCCTCCCTGGAGACTACTGCCCTCCCTGGAGACTACTGCCCTCCCTGGAGACCACTGCCCTCCCTGGAGACTACTGCCCTACCTGGAGACCACTGCCCTACCTGGAAACCACTGCCCTCCCTGGAGACTACTGCCCTCCTTGGAGACTACTGCCCTCCCTGGAGACCACTGCCCTCCTTGGAGACTACTGCCCTACCTGGAGACCACTGCCCTACCTGGAAACCACTGCCCTCCCTGGAGACTACTGCCCTCCCTGGAGACTACTGCCCTCTTCATTACCCTTCCTGGAGACGACTGCCATCCCTGGAGACTACTGACCTCTTCATTACCCTCCCTGGAGACTACTGCCCTCCCTGGAGACTACTGCCCTCCCTGGAGACTACTGCCCTACCTGGAGACCACTGCCCTACCTGGAAACCACTGCCCTCCCTGGAGACCACTGCCCTCCTTGGAGACTACTGCCCTCTTCATTACCCTCCCTGGAGACCACTGCCCTCTTCACTACCCTCCCTGGAGACGACTGCCATCCCTGGAGACTACTGACCTCTTCATTACCCTCCCTGGAGACTACTGCCCTCCCTGGAGACTACTGCCCTCCCTGGAGACCACTGCCCTCCCTGGAGACTACTGCCCTCTTCATTACCCTCCCTCGAGACGACTGCCCTCCCTGGAGACGACTGCCCTCCCTGGAGACGACTGCCCTCCCTGGAGACGACTGCCCTCCTCATTACCCTTCCTGGAGACGACTGCCCTCCCTGGAGACTACTGCCCACTTCATTACCCTCCCTGGGGACTACTGCCCACTTCATTACCCTCCCTGGGGACTACTGCCCACTTCATTACCCTCCCTGGAGACTACTGCCCTCCCTGGAGACTACTGCCCTCCCTGGAGACTACTGCCCTCCCTGGAGACTACTGCCCTCCCTGGAGACTACTGCCCTCTTCATTACCCTCCCTGGAGACGACTGCCCTCCCTGGAGACTACTGCCCTCCCTGGAGACTACAGCCCTCCCTGGAGACTACAGCCCTCCCTGGAGACTACTGCCCTCTTCATTACCCTCGCTGGAGACTACTGCCCTGTTCATTACCCTCCCTGGAGACTACTGCCCTCCCTGGAGACTACTGCCCTCCCTGGAGACTACTGCCCTCCCTGGAGACCACTGCCCTCCCTGGAGACTACTGCCCTACCTGGAGACCACTGCCCTACCTGGAAACCACTGCCCTACCTGGAGACTACTGCCCTCCCTGGAGACTACTGCCCTCTTCATTACCCTTCCTGGAGACGACTGCCATCCCTGGAGACTACTGCCCTCTTCATTACCCTCCATGGAGACGACTGCCCTCCCTGGAGACTACTGCCCTCTTCATTACCCTCCCTCGAGACGACTGCCCTCCCTGGAGACGACTGCCCTCCCTGGAGACGACTGCCCTCCCTGGAGACGACTGCCCTCCTCATTACCCTTCCTGGAGACGACTGCCCTCCCTGGAGACTACTGCCCTCTTCATTACCCTCCCTGGGGACTACTGCCCACTTCATTACCCTCCCTGGGGACTACTGCCCACTTCATTACCCTCCCTGGAGACTACTGCCCTCCCTGGAGACTACTGCCCTCCCTGGAGACTACTGCCCTCTTCATTACCCTCCCTGGAGACGACTGCCCTCCCTGGAGACTACTGCCCTCCCTGGAGACTACTGCCCTCCCTGGAGACTACTGCCCTCTTCATTACCCTCGCTGGGGACTACTGCCCTCTTCATTACCCTCGCTGGAGACTACTGCCCTGTTCATTACCCTCCCTGGAGACTACTGCTCTCCCTGGAGACTACTGCCCTCCCTGGAGACTACTGCCCTCCCTGGAGACTACTGCCCTCCCTGGAGACTACTGCCCTCCCTGGAGACTACTGTCCTCCCTGGAGACTACTGTCCTCTTCATTACCCTCCCTGGGGACTACTGCCCTGTTCATTACCCTCCTTGGGGACTACTACCTTCCCTGGAGACTACTGCCCTCCATGGAGACTACTGCCCTCCATGGAGACTACTGCCCTCCATGGAGACTACTGCCCTCCATGGAGACTACTGCCCTCCATGGAGACTACTGTCCTCCATGGAGACTACTGTCCTCTTCATTACCCTCCCCGGGGACCACTACCCTCCCCGGGGACCACTACCCTCCCCCGGGGAACACTACCCTCCCCCGGGGAACACTACCCTCCCCCGGGGAACACTACCCTCCCCCGGGGAACACTACCCTCCCCCGGGGAACACTACCCTCCCCCGGGGAACACTACCCTCCCCCGGGGAACACTACCCTCCCTGGGGAACACTACCCTCCCTGGGGAACACTACCCCAGACACTGAACATTGTGCAGTCTGGGGGGGCTGAGTGTAGGCTGGGGGACTCTGATGGAGAATGAGAAGGGGGTGATGGGGGGGAACGAGCATAGAGAGAGGAGGGGGGAGCGATGAGACAACAGTCATCCAACCATCATGCCAGGTATGAGAGAGAGATAGAGAGTGCAGTTTGCAGCACAGGGCATAGGGCAGGCAGTCACAGTAAGACACGGCAGGCAGAGGGAGGCTGCGCTGTACGGTGGCATTCAGCACCAACCTCCTCTGGTAGGTTTGGTAGGGTCTGCCAGTAAGACGTCCCCCCCCACGCCATGGAGAGAACAGAGAGAAAACAAACACACCACTAGCGCCAGGAAGCCTCATGTCATTTAGAAGAATAAGGGGTACAGCTACATGTCAAGTGTGTGTGCATTCTCCTCGAAGTGAGGGTTTGTCAAAATGTGAGAATTGCTTATACGTACGGATGTAACGATTCACCGATAAGCATCGGTCAGTGGTACCACAAACAGATCGAAATGTAGAATGGAAATCGATTCAAACGTTACGAATTTCCGCTTATTTTATTTTTTTTTGCTGCTCAAATTATTTTCTTTCAACCTTCAGGAAATACCTCATATTTTGTGACAACTGGGCCTTCTCAGTCACTGTCAAAACTAAGCATGTAATTACGTTGACAGTCAATAATCTACAAGCCTTTTTGCCGAACAACCCTAGTAATATCAGTAGCCTGGTCAAACAGCTCGTTGAGTGCAGCTTCGCATGCTGATCTATGAGAGGCTTATTTCTGATCTGGCACATCTGCTCGTCACCTTCAGCATTCAAATGATTGTATAATGACTTGCGCGGAATTAGGCTTTTTTTTTTTTAAATTTACCTTTATTTAACTAGGCAAGTCAGTTAAGAACAAATTCATATTTTCAATGACGGCCTAGGAACAGCGGGTTAACTGCCTGTTCAGGGGCAGAATGACAGATTTGTACCTTGTCAGCTCGGGGATTCGATCTTGCAAACTTTCGGTTACTAGTCTAACGCTCTAACCACTAGGCAACCTGCTGCCTGGTTGAGTCACAACCAATGTAATTCGCTAGGTTATTATTTTATCAAATGCGCTGTTGAAAATGGTGTTTTCCCGGGATAAAAGTAGCCATAAAAGTTAAAGCTATCTGCCTATACATGCTGATCTGGGCTTACATTAAATTCTATTTCGCTTGTTCAGGTTCACTATCAGCAATCATTTTGGAAGTTTTGCTTGAAACAATCGATACATCACTATTGCTAAAACTTTTAATGTACACAAATGGGGACAAACTGAAAACATTTCCCCCTAACTGATAGTGGTTTGGTAGATGCCCAGTTTCCCTGACACCATAAACATATAGATCAATAACACACACAGATCCAGCTCAGAGAGGGCCCAGCTCAGAGAGGGCCCAGCTCAGAGAGGGCCCAGCTCAGAGGGCCCAGCTCAGAGGGCCCAGCTCAGAGAGGGCCCAGCTCATGAGCTCCATCAGCAGCAGATTTTCATTTAGAATGGAAAATGAATGTGATTATGCAACAATTGTTCGTATTGCGTCGAACCAGATTGCATTAATTCGTTCCTCTAATCAAATCAAATCGCATTGATTCTTTCCTCTAATCAAACCGAATTGTTTCAACCTAAAATGTATGGTTCCTATATCTTAGAGCCCATGTATCTAGATACGTATCGAATTGTCTTGAAAGGGAAAGATGCACATCCCTACTTATACCTAGCCAGTGTCTTTAGAGCTACAGAGTTCCTAGGTAGTAGAGGCTAGTGAATGATTCACATTTGGAATTCAGCAATCCTCTACTCTCATTCCACACTGTGCCTGCCCGGCTTGCTTCATTCCCACACTCCAAAAACAAAAGGTAACGTGTGCTTCCACTCCAAAGCTTTGCCAGGCCAGTCCATGACTTAAGCAGTTCTACAATAACAACCTCAAAAGGAGGACCAGGTATTAACTAGGTCTGGGACGATACCAGCTTAGCAATACTTTTCCCATGGCAACAATGAAAACACAAAGCTTATGGACACTCTTTGGTCCTTTAACAACCAGCTGTGGGTAAAATATGATGTGCTACAGCTTGGAAAAGAAAGAAATGTGACTCTGGATGACAACATAATGATGTTTGTTTCCAACATTAGGGCTGTTTATCTAAAGAAGTTATGTCCGCTTTGTGTTTTGTTTCCTTGCCACGATACAAAACGAGTATGGTGACACTGGTATCGTCTCGGCCCTAGTAACGATACTAACGAGTATGGCGATACTGGTATCGTCTCGGCCCTAGTTATAATCTCAGAACGGAAAATTATTCCTGCATATTTTGTACATTGATGATTTCGCCCCATTCTGTAAAGGTGATATGAAAGGTTTAATGTTGAAAAGAAATGTGCATTAAGATAATCCAGAGGAAAGGTGAGCTGGAGAGAACTTGGTCCTTCAGGAGATATAAAGGGGTTATGAAGGGTTCATAAAGGGGTTCATAAAGGGTTCATAAAGGCGTTATGAAGGGTTCATAAAGGGGTTCATGAAGGGTTCATAAAGGCGTTATGAAGGGTTCATAAAGGCGGGGTTATAAAGGGTTTATGAAGGGTTCATAAAGAGGTTATAAAGAGTTTATGAAGGGTTCATAAAGAGGTTATAAAGGGTTTATGAAGGGGTTATGAAGGGTTTATGAAGGGTTTATGAAGGGTTTATGAAAGGTTTATGAAGGGGTTATAAAGGGTTCATAAAGGGGTTATAAAGGGTTCATAAAGGGTTCATAAAGAGGTTATGAAGGGTTTATGAAGGGTTTATGAAAGGTTTATGAAGGGTTTATGAAGGGTTTATGAAAGGTTTATAAAGGGGTTATAAAGGGGTTATAAAGGGGTTATAAAGGGTTCATAAAGAGGTTATGAAGGGTTTATGAAGGCGTTATGAAGGGCTCAAAAGAGGTTATAAACTTTACTTACAGGAAGAGGCCCCAGGTCACCAGGGTCCAGAGAGGCTTTTGTTCTCATGTGGACTGGATACTTCAACCTCGGGTCCTCCTGATAGGGAAATAGAGGAAGGAGAGATAGAGAGAGGAAGGAGAGAGAGAGAGGAAGGAGAGAGAGAGAAAGGAGAGAGAGAGACTATGTTCAGATCTAAATAATCCAATATGATGTCAATTTGACACAGGAGGGGCCAATCATTTCATTTCAGATAGATAACTATTCACACAATCTTTATTAACCACACAAAAGTAAATGTCCCCACTTCGCTTGGGAAAAAAACACATTCAATACAATCTCTCCTACTACACTCGAATTGATTACATTTCTTAAGGAGGTCTAACTACTGTATATTGGGGCTGACGAAATGAGATTGAGCGAATTGTTTTTGATACTACCTTTGTACACCTGAGGTCGCCATCGCGCCCTCTAGTCAATACTGTAGACTAGAGCTGTTAGCTGTTGGCTCAGACACTTTGTTTTTAGACCAATGGGTCTGAGCAGAAAGCTTCTTTTTAGGCTGTTCAACTTGGCAGAACATCACCAATTTGCATTGATCAACAATCTGTAAATATGACAGATTTATCCAACCAGCTAATGTTCTATAGTCCTTGGGCAGGTCAATAATTTTTTTTTTTAAGTACTAACAGTCATAAGAACATAAAACAAAATGGTTAGCATTATTACCAGACAGCAGCAGATAACAGGGCCAAGGGGAAGGGCCAAGGGGCAGGACCAAGGGGAAGGGGCAGGACCAAGGGGAAGGGGCAGGACCAAGGGGAAGGGCCAAGACCAAGGGGAAGGGCCAAGACCAAGGGGCAGGACCAAGGGGAAGGGGCAGGACCAAGGGGAAGGGGCAGGACCAAGGGGAAGGGGCAGGACCAAGGGGAAGGGGCAGGGCCAAGGGGAAGGGGCAGGGCCAAGGGGAAGAGGCAGGGCCAAGGGGAAGGGGCAGGGCCAAGGGGAAGGGGCAGGGCCAAGGGGAAGGGGAAGGGGCAGCGCCAAGGGGAAGGGGAAGGGGCAGCGCCAAGGGGAAGGGGCAGCGCCAAGGGGAAGGGCCAAGGGGAAGGGCCAAGGGGAAGGGCCAAGGGGAAGGGCCAAGGGGGAAGGGCCAAGCGGAAGGGCCAAAGGGAAGGGCCAGCGGAAGGGCCAAAGGGAAGGGCCAAGCGGAAGGGCCAAAGGAAAGGGCCAAGGGGCAGGGCCAAGGGGCAGGGGAAGGGCCAAGGGGCAGGGCCAAGGGCCAAAGGGGAAGGTCCAAGGGGAAGGTCCAAGGGGAAGGGCCAAGGGGAAGGGCCAAGGGGAAGGGCCAAGGGGGGAAGGGCCAAGGGGAAGGGCCAAGGGGAAGGGGCAGGACCAAGGGGAAGGGCCAAGGGGAAGGGGCAGGGCCAAGGGGAAGGGGCAGGGCCAAGGGGAAGGGGCAGGGCCAAGGGGAAGGGGGCAGGGCCAAGGGGAAGGGGCAGGGCCAAGGGGCAGGGCCAGGGGAAGGGGCAGGGCCAAGGGAAGGGGCAGGACCAAGGGGCAGGACCAAGGGGAAGGACCAAGGGGCAGGACCAAGGGGAAGGGGCAGGACCAAGGGGAAGGGGCAGGGCCAAGGGGAAGGACCAAGGGGAAGGGGCAGGACCAAGGGGAAAGGCCAAGGGGAAGGGGCCAAGGGGAAGGGGCAGGGAGTGTATGAGGACTGGCTGATACTGTACATAAGCAGTAGAACCAGTAGCTGCAAGACGATGATGAAAACAAAGAAGAGGGAAGACGTAAGAAGAATTAGAAGTAGCAGTATCATCTCACCCATGTGGTGAGCCTGCTGTTGTGGTCAATGAAGAAGGGTCTTCCGTTGGGTGCTATCCTCATCTCCCACCCCGGGGGCAGGAAGCTCTGCTGGGACTGATGTCCTGATTTTGGGGAGCTGTAGGGGGAGGGCTGGGGGGACTGGGGGTTGGAGAGGGTGTCCTTCACTGCCCGACGCACAGCTATGTTGTTGGCCGCCCCCTAGAGTAGGACAGAACCCAACGGAACAGATTAGAATGTGAAGGACGGACCCATTTAGACTTGGATGTCTTTAGCTCCCGTGTGTCGCACACAAAGGAAATTCCTAGCAACTAGCAACAATTTGTTGCACGGAAAAAAAGTTCTGATTTCTAGTCTTAACTTCCTAATCACTTTTAAAGCAAATTTGTTCAACTTAATTAGGCCAGTACCTACACAACCCTAAAAGAAAACATTATCTTTCTGCTCCTTGATGATATCTGACTTTTAATACGAGAGAAAAAGGTTGTCTTAATTATTCTGTTATCTCCTATGAAAAATGTAAATGACCACATTGACAATGAGGACTTCACCTCAATCTACTCTCTCCGTCAGTCTGAGAAAAAACACCTCCCCAGTCCCTCCTCCCTCTTCCAATCTTTAATTAACTCTCCTTCCAGTTGACGTGAACAACCTTGTTCACCTGATTTCCAAGCTAATGCAGCATCATAATTACATATGACCTGAGGCCCATTAGTGTAATTAACTGTGGGCTTTAATTGCTGTGGCTGTGTCTTAAAATCCACCGGTATCACCGCCTCCCGCATCCGCAGTGAAAGGTGGCACGGCTAGAACGGTGTTTGTCACACCATGAGACATCTGGAAAAATCAGTCTTCTACAAACTTTTTCTGTGAAAAGACGACTCTCACGAACACCGTTTTGCTCTATGACCCCCCACAAGCATCAAGGGACTAGTCTGAAGTCGGTACAGCCTCGCCTGCCAACTTCTCTCTGTAGCGCTCAAACAGTTTGGGCTATACACTAATATGACCCCTATGTGATAAGTTGAGTCTCTCACAAACACGTACATTTCAGTTGTTTTGCTCTAGAATGCCCAAAAGTCTCACAAGACTCATCTTAAAGTCCCCAGTACCTGCATAAAAAATGAATGGAAGTATATAGAGATAGTTTAGTGACAAAAAAATAGGGTTAAACACATGTAAAAAAATATATATTTATACAGTGCATTCGGAAAGTATTCAGACCCCTTGACATTTTCCAAATTCTGTTACATGACAGCCTAATTCTAAAATGGATTGTTTTTTTCCCCCCATCATCAATCTACACACAATGACAAAGCAAAAACGACTTTATTTTATTAAAAATAAAAACCTGAAATACGACATTTACATAAGTATTCAGACCCTTTACTCAGTACTTTGTTGACACACCTTTGGCAGCAATTACAGCCTCGAGTTTTCTTGGGTGTGACGCTACAAGCTTGGTACACCTGTATTTGGGGAATTTCTCCAATTGTTTTCTGCAGATCCTCTCAAGCTCTGTCAGGTTGGACAGGGAGCGTTGCTGCACAACTATTTTCAGGTCTCTCCAGAGATGTTCGATCAGGTTCAAGTCCGGGCCACTCCAGGATATTCAAAGACCTGTCCCGAAGCCAATCCTGCGTTGTCTTGGCTGTGTGCTTAGGGTCGTTGTCCTGTAGGAAGGTGAACCTTCACCCCAGTCTGAGGTCCTGAGTGCTCTGGAGCAGGTTTTCATCAAGGATCTCTCTGTACTTTGCTCTGTTCATCTTTCCCTCGATCCTGACTAGTCTCTCAGTCCCTGCCGCTGGAAACATCCCCACAGCATGATGCTGCCACCACCATGCTTCACTGTAGTGATACTGCCACCACCATGCTTCACCGTAGGTTATGGTGCCAGATTTCCTCCAGATGTGATGCTTGGCATTCAGGCCAAAGAGTTCAATCTTGGTTTCATCAGACCAGAGAATGCTGTTTCTCATGGTCTAAGAGTCTTTAGGTGCCTTTTGGCCAACTTCAAGTGGGCTGTCATGTCTATTTTACTGAGGAGTGGCTTCCGTCTGGCAACTCTACCATAAAGGCCTGAATGGTGGAGTGCCTCAGAGATGATTGTCCTTCTTGAAGGTTCTCCCATCTCCCATTGTCCTTAAGCCATTTTGCCACAACTTTGAAAGTATGCTTGGGGTCATTGTCCATTTGGAAGACCCATTTGAGACCAAGCTTTTAACTTGCAAACTGATGTCTTGAGATGTTGCTTCAATATATCCACATTATTTTCCTACCTCATGATGCCATCTATTTTGTGAAGTGCACCAGTCCCTCCTGCAGCAAAGCAGCCCCACAACATGATGACGCTACCCCCGTGCTTCACGGTTGGGATGGTGTTCCTCGGTTTGCAAGCCTCCTCCTTTTTCCTCCAAACATAATGGTAATTATGGCCAAACAGTTATCAGACCAGAGGACATCTTTCCAAAAAGTACGATCTTCGTCCCCATGTGCAGTTGCAAACCGTTGTCTGACTTTTTTTATGGCGGTTTAGGAGCAGTGGCTTCTTCCTTGCTGAGCGGCCTTTCAGGATATGTTTTTTTGTCGATGTAGGACTCGTTTTACTGTAGATATAGATAGTTTTGTACCTGTTTCCTCCAGCATCTTCACAAGGTCCTTTGCTGTTGTTCTGGGATTGATTTGCACTTTTCACACCAAAGTACATTCATCTCTAGGAGACGTGTCTCCTTCCTGAGCGGTATGACGGCTGCGTGGTCCCATGGTGTTTATACTTGCGTAATATTGTTTGTACAGATGAACGTGGTACCTTCAGGTGTTTGGAAATTGCTCCCAAGGATGAGCCAGACTTGGAGGTCTACTATTTTTTTTTCCTGAGGTCTTGGTTGATTTATTTTGATTTTCCCATGACGTCAAGCAACAAGGCTCTGAGTTTGAAGGTAGGCATTGAAATACATCCACAGGTACCTCCAATTGACTCAAATTATGTCAATTAGCCTATCAGAAGCTTCTAAAGCCATGACATCATTTTCTGGAATTTTCCAAGCTGTTTAAAGGCACAGTCAACTTAGTGTATGTAAACTTCTGACCCACTTGAATTGTGATAGATTATTTAACTTATAATTCACTGTGTCTGTAAACAATTGTTGGAAAAATTACTTGTGTCGTGAACAAAGTAGATGTCCTAACTGACTTGCCAAAACTATAGTTTGTTTACAAGAAATTTGTGGAGTGGTTGAAAAATGAGTTTTAATGACTCCAACCTAAGTGTATGTAAGCTTCCGACTTCAACTGTAAATCAGGTTCAACTGGGATATGACTAAAGAGTTAATCAGGGTGATTTTTCCACAAATAGACGGCTTAGACTAAGGTTTTTATAACACAAAAAGACCATTAAAAAAAGGACAATAATCGTTCAAATCACAATATTCCCCTGAATAAAAGGGTTAGAGCACACACGCGCATTCCGACACACACGCCGACACACACGCCGTGATGAGTGAGGTTAACCTGATAGGGCCAACAGCTGCTAACCTCACTTCATCACGATTATGTAACATTTCAACATCACCCGAACACAGGTCACCGACACACCTTCTAGATGACCCAAAGAAACGCCGCTCTGGTTCTCTCCTTCCGCCCGGATATCTAACACCTTCTATACTCTATTGGTAATGAAACATTGTCAAATCAAGTGGTGGCAGAAATCAGAATGCGTCGTTAAAGACAATCTTAGAAAAGAAAAACAATTCCACTGCCACCGAGTTCTCCGAAAGCATATCATCAACACATTGAACTGAGAATATATGTGTCATCTCTTAAGAAGCATCGGCAGGGTAGCCTAGTGGTTAGAGTGTAGAGGTGGCAGGGTAGCCTAGTGGTTAGAGTGTAGAGGCGGCAGGGTAGCCTAGTGGTTAGAGTGTAGAGGCGGCAGGGTAGCCTAGTGGTTAGAGTGTAGAGGCGGCAGGGTAGCCTAGTGGTTAGAGTGTAGAGGCGGCAGGGTAGCCTAGTGGTTAGAGTGTAGAGGCGGCAGGGTAGCCTAGTGGTTAGAGTGTAGAGGCGGCAGGGTAGCCTAGTGGTTAGAGTGTAGAGGCGGCAGGGTAGCCTAGTGGTTAGAGTGTAGAGGCGGCAGGGTAGCCTAGTGGTTAGAGTGTAGAGGCGGCAGGGTAGCCTAGTGGTTAGAGTGTAGAGGCGGCAGGGTAGCCTAGTGGTTAGAGTGTAGAGGCGGCAGGGTAGCCTAGTGGTTAGAGTGTAGAGGCGGCAGGGTAGCCTAGTGGTTAGAGTGTAGAGGCGGCAGGGTAGCCTAGTGGTTAGAGTGTAGAGGCGGCAGGGTAGCCTAGTGGTTAGAGTGTAGAGGCGGCAGGGTAGCCTAGTGGTTAGAGTGTAGAGGCGGCAGGGTAGCCTAGTGGTTAGAGTGTAGAGGCGGCAGGGTAGCCTAGTGGTTAGAGTGTAGAGGCGGCAGGGTAGCCTAGTGGTTAGAGTGTAGAGGCGGCAGGTAGCCTAGTGGTTAGAGTGTAGAGGCGGCAGGGTAGCCTAGTGGTTAGAGTGTAGAGGCGGCAGGGTAGCCTAGTGGTTAGAGCGTTGGACTAGTAACCGGAAGGTTGCAAGTTCAAACCCCCGAGCTGACAAGGTACAAATCTGTCATTCTGCCCCTGAACAGGCAGTTAACCCACTGTTCCCAGGCCGTCATTGAAAATAAGAATTTGTTCTTAACTGACTTGCCTAGTTAAATAAAGGTTGGTTTTTTTTTATCGTAAAAAAGGTATTTCTCAGCCATTTCCTTTCCACACAGTGTATACGAATGATTCAATACCACAATAAGGCTTAACAAAGGGTATGACAGACAGAGAAATAACAGGGTCCCACATATTCCCATCCAGCCCGAAAACTTGCTTCAGATATTAAATCAGCGAAGCAGCAGAACCACTCAATCTATTGTGACATAACGTCTTTTAGATGAGGCTGACAAATGCAATAATGGGCTGTGTAGACCGTCACATCTGTGGTTGTGGACTCTGGGAACCAGATCATCTTTTCGGAAGCTCAATGAAGACACTTCCTTCAGCCTATAGCCTGGGGGGTTAACGGACAGGGGATGTAACAGAATACTGATGTGTGGTTTATCAAGTCACACATTAGAGCCGTTCAGTCCACCACATAATATTACCCCCTCTTACATTCGGTGTACTTTGGCCGACTGCATCCGGTGACCAATAAGGAGGGCTGTGCCCTACTGTCACAAGCCTAGACCAATCACAGGTAAACTTGTCGCATGGAGAATAAGTCATGCGTTCAGTGCTTTTCATTGCATCTCATAGCAGATTAGTCATGACCAACTTCCAGGACAGGGTCCTGCATCCATAAGCTGTGGCGTTTCAGTCCATTGCCTGGTCTGCATATGAATGAATCTCTCCCTCCCTCCCCTATGGAGTTTCAGGCCATTTCCTAGGCTGCATATGAATCTCCCCCCTCTAGCCTATGGAGTTTGGCCATTGCCTGGGCTGCATATGAATGAATCTCTCCCTCCCTCTCTAGCCTATGGAGTTTCAGTCCATTGCCTGGGCTGCATATGAATGAATCTCTCCCTCCCTCTCTAGCCTATGGAGTTTGTCCATTGCCTGGGCTGCATATGAATGAATCTCTTCCCTCCCTCTCTAGCCTATGGAGTTTGTCCATTGCCTGGGCTGCATATGAATGAATCTCTCCCTCCCTCTCTAGCCTATGGAGTTTGTCCATTGCCTGGGCTGCATATGAATGTGTCTCTCTCCTATGTAGGGAATAGGTTGCCATTTGGGATGTAGCCTTAGTTAACTCTGGAGAGATCACACATTGAGGAGATTAGAAAAGGGAAAATATGTGTCCCTGATCATAGCTAAGCCATGCCAAGCCTCACCATGGTTCAACAAATCAGTCAGACTTCAGCACTTTGAAATCCATTATTATATTCAGATGACTGAATTGAATGACATTGCTTGAAGGTTAGTGGTGTTTAAAAATAAAATGTCCGCTTCAAAATGATCTTCAGATGAAAGATGTTCTCACAGCGTAACACAGGGTTAAACTGAAGATGGTGAAAGTACTGACAGAGAAGGAGTAAATGAGGTAAACAGCATTACGACGGTCAAGGGACGAGAAGGACAGAGAACAGTGGCATGCAGCAGAGTGGTACTGAACCTGAAAGACAGAAAGAGGAGACAGACAGGACAGGACAATGATAAGAGGCTGAACCTGAATCAGAGACGAAAGGTAGAACATGAGAATGTTAGACGGGAGGAGAGCAGATGACGGAACAGAGAATGTTAGACGGGAGGAGAGCAGATGACGGAACAGAGAATGTTAGACGGGAGGAGAGCAGATGACGGAACAGAGAATGTTAGACGGGAGGAGAGCAGATGACGGAACAGAGAATGTTAGACGGGAGGAGAGCAGATGACGGAACAGAGAATGTTAGACGGGAGGAGAGCAGATGACGGAACAGAGAATGTTAGACGGGAGGAGAGCAGATGATGGAAAAGGGGAGGAAAGAAAAGTGTTGTCTAGAGGGCGGGTAGGGTAGTGGTGGGGCGCTCTCATCAGTTAGATAGATAGGAGAGATTGAAGTAAGGAAGTCCTACAGGACAGGCTGGATAATCTCACCTCTAAGGGGGAGGACAGGGTAACGGTAGGGGAACTGAGACTACGGGCGCGGCGTATTTGTGGTTCAATCAGATGACTATTGTTGTTGGCTGAGGAAGAGGTGGAGGCGGCTTCAGCTGCAGCCCCGGAGTCAGACGTACTCGCTTCGTCTTCAGTGTGCTGTCAGGGAGAGACTTTTTTAGTTAACACGGGTAGAAGGAGGAACAAGACTGTGTGTGATAGACAGATGAAAACGTGAGGGAAGTTACAGGGTAAGGAGATGATCGGGCAGAGGAGAGATCATCCAATGGGTGTAGATAGAATGCATGAGATACACGCACACCACTTTAAATTTCCACTGAAATCTCCCATTCATCACTACTTACGAGTTACTTGCACATTTCAAGGTAGTATTTGGCACATAGTAAGAAACAGAGTAAGAGAGGAGAGGGAGGAAGATGGACACACACTCCAGGTGACCTGAAGTGAGGCATGCACCCAGAGCCACACTTTAAGACAGGACAGCAGGAAGAGGGGGACAAAGAGAACAGTGGATGTTGTACCCAGGCACAGAGAAATGCCCCGATGGAATGAGGACAGAAGAGAGAAGAAGGAGTAAGTCCAGGCCCATGCAGTCTCTCCGTGCACCAGGTGAGGCCTCTAAGTACCTGGAGGATAGGCTTGGTCCAGGTGGTGCAGCGGTTGTTATGATTGACGTAATACGTGCGTCCCTTGGCGTCCTTCCTCTCCTCCCATCCTGGAGGTAGGCCTGGTGTGGTCAGGGCATAGGCTGTCGACTGAGACTGAACCAAGCAAGAGAAGCAAATGTTATTCGGGCCGGACAATATGGCCACCTGGAAGAAACTTGTGTGTAAACTGTATTTTTATTTTTTTTACACATTGATAAGAAATATAGAAACAGTGGGAGTGGCTTATTGACAACAAAAAAACAGTACTGTAGTACAACAAGTAGCCTAGTACTATTGTACTACAATACTGCGGCTCCTCAGAAACTCACAGAAGCAGGCCAGCAGAAGCAGGACAGCTTTAGAAAAAACAAACACACAATGACAAACAAACCACATAGAACAGCTTTCAAACCTGACATACATACAACCTACCATATATGGTAAGACTCAGTCAAACATACATACAACCTACCATATATAGTAAGACTCAGTCAAACATACATACAACCTACCATATATAGTAAGACTCAGTCAAACATGCATACAACCTAACATATATAGTAAGACTCAGTCAAACATGCATACAACCTAACATATATGGTAAGACTCAGTCAAACATGCATACAACCTAACATATATGGTAAGACTCAGTCAAACATACATACAACCTAACATATATGGTAAGACTCAGTCAAACATACATACAACCTAACATATATGGTAAGACTCAGTCAAACATGCATACAACCTAACATATATAGTAAGACTCAGTCAAACATGCATACAACCTAACATATATGGTAAGACTCAGTCAAACATACATACAACCTAACATATATGGTAAGACTCAGTCAAACATACATACAACCTAACATATATGGTAAGACTCAGTCAAACATACATACAACCTACCATATATAGTAAGACTCAGTCAAACATACATACAACCTACCATATATAGTAAGACTCAGTCAAACATACATACAACCTACCATATATAGTAAGACTCAGTCAAACATACATACAACCTACCATATATAGTAAGACTCAGTCAAACATGCATACAACCTACCATATATAGTAAGACTCAGTCAAACATGCATACAACCTACCATATATAGTAAGACTCAGTCAAACATACATACAACCTACCATATATAGTAAGACTCAGTCAAACATACATACAACCTACCATATATAGTAAGACTCAGTCAAACATACATACATACAACCTACCATATATAGTAAGACTCAGTCAAACATACATACAACCTACCATATATAGTAAGACTCAGTCAAACATACATACAACCTACCATATATAGTAAGACTCAGTCAAACATGCATACAACCTAACATATATAGTAAGACTCAGTCAAACATGCATACAACCTAACATATATGGTAAGACTCAGTCAAACATGCATACAACCTAACATATATGGTAAGACTCAGTCAAACATACATACAACCTAACATATATGGTAAGACTCAGTCAAACATACATACAACCTAACATATATGGTAAGACTCAGTCAAACATGCATACAACCTAACATATATAGTAAGACTCAGTCAAACATGCATACAACCTAACATATATGGTAAGACTCAGTCAAACATACATACAACCTAACATATATGGTAAGACTCAGTCAAACATACATACAACCTAACATATATGGTAAGACTCAGTCAAACATACATACAACCTACCATATATAGTAAGACTCAGTCAAACATACATACAACCTACCATATATAGTAAGACTCAGTCAAACATACATACAACCTACCATATATAGTAAGACTCAGTCAAACATACATACAACCTACCATATATAGTAAGACTCAGTCAAACATGCATACAACCTACCATATATAGTAAGACTCAGTCAAACATGCATACAACCTACCATATATAGTAAGACTCAGTCAAACATGCATACAACCTACCATATATAGTAAGACTCAGTCAAACATACATACAACCTACCATATATAGTAAGACTCAGTCAAACATACATACAACCTACCATATATAGTAAGACTCAGTCAAACATACATACAACCTACCATATATAGTAAGACTCAGTCAAACATACATACAACCTACCATATATAGTAAGACTCAGTCAAACATACATACAACCTACCATATATAGTAAGACTCAGTCAAACATACATACAACCTACCATATATAGTAAGACTCAGTCAAACATACATACAACCTACCATATATAGTAAGACTCAGTCAAACATACATACAACCTACCATATATAGTAAGACTCAGTCAAACATGCATACAACCTACCATATATAGTAAGACTCAGTCAAACATACATACAACCTAACATATATAGTAAGACTCAGTCAAACATGCATACAACCTACCATATATAGTAAGACTCAGTCAAACATGCATACAACCTAACATATATAGTAAGACTCAGTCAAACATGCATACTCAGTCAAACATGCATACAACCTAACATATATGGTAAGACTCAGTCAAACATGCATACAACCTAACATATATGGTAAGACTCAGTCAAACATACATACAACCTAACATATATGGTAAGACTCAGTCAAACATACATACAACCTAACATATATGGTAAGACTCAGTCAAACATGCATACAACCTAACATATATGGTAAGACTCAGTCAAACATACATACAACCTAACATATATGGTAAGACTCAGTCAAACATACATACAACCTAACATATATGGTAAGACTCAGTCAAACATGCATACAACCTACCATATATAGTAAGACTCAGTCAAACATACATACAACCTACCATATATAGTAAGACTCAGTCAAACATACATACAACCTACCATATATAGTAAGACTCAGTCAAACATGCATACAACCTACCATATATAGTAAGACTCAGTCAAACATACATACAACCTAACATATATAGTAAGACTCAGTCAAACATGCATACAACCTACCATATATAGTAAGACTCAGTCAAACATGCATACAACCTAACATATATAGTAAGACTCAGTCAAACATGCATACAACCTAACATATATAGTAAGACTCAGTCAAACATACATACAACCTACCATATATAGTAAGACTCAGTCAAACATACATACAACCTACCATATATAGTAAGACTCAGTCAAACATGCATACAACCTAACATATATAGTAAGACTCAGTCAAACATACATACAACCTAACATATATAGTAAGACTCAGTCAAACATACATACAACCTAACATATATAGTAAGACTCAGTCAAACATGCATACAACCTAACATATATAGTAAGACTCAGTCAAACATGCATACATACATACAACCTAACATTCAGTGCATTCGGAAAATTATTCAGATCACTTTAACTTTTCCACATTTCTTTACGTTACAGCCTTATTCTAAAATGGATTCAATTATTTTTCCCCCCTCATCAATCTACACACAATACCCCATAATGTCAAAGCAAAAATAGGTTAAGAAATTATTGCAAATGTATTAAAAATATATTTTTTAAATAGCTGTATCAGATGACTCAAAATTGAGCTCAGCTGCATCCTGTTTCCATTGATCATTTTTAAAATTCTTTATTTAACCTTTATTTAACTCAACTAGTCAGTTAAGAACAAGTTCTTAATTACAATGACTGCCTACACCGACCCAAACCCGGATGACGCTGGGCCAATTGTCCGCCACCCTATGGGACTCCCAATCACGGCCGGTTGTGATACCATCTGGAATCGAACCAGGGTGTCTGTAGTGACGCCTCAAGCACGGATGCAGTGCCTTAGACCGCTGCGTCACTCGGGATTGGAGTCCACCTGTGGTAAATTCAATTAATTGTTCAATCCATTGCCTGTCTATATAAAGTCCCACAGTTGACAGTGCATGTCAGTGCAAAAACCAAGCCATGAGGTTGAAGAAATTGTCCGTAGAGCTCCGAGACAGGATTGTGTCGAGGCACAGATCTGGGGAAGGGTACCAAAAAATGTCTGCAGCATTGAAGGTCCCCAAGAACACAGTGGCCTACATCATTCTTAAATGGAAGAAGTTTGGAACCATCAAGACTCTTCCTAGAGCTGGCCCCCCAGCCAAACTGATCAATCGGGGGAGAAGGGCCTTGGTCAGGGAGGTGACCAAGGACCCAATAGTCACTGACAGGGCTCCAGAGTTCCTCTGTGGAGATTGGACAACCTTCCAGAAGGAAAACCATCTCCACAGCACTCCACCAAATCAGGCCTTTATGGTAGAGTGGCCAGATGGAAGCCACTCCTCAGTAAAAGGCAGGACAGCCCACTTGGAGTTTGCCAAAAAGGCACCTAAAGGACTCACAGACCATGAGAAATAAGACTCTCTGGTCTGATGAAACCAAGATTGAACTCTTTGGCCTGAATGTCAAGCGTCACGTCTGGAAGAAACCTGGCACCATCCCTACGGTGAAGCATAATGGTGGCAGAATCATGTCTGGATGAAACCTGGCACCATCCCTACGGGGAAGCATAATGGTGGCAGAATCATGTCTGGATGAAACCTGGCACCATCCCTACGGGGAAGCATAATGGTGGCAGAATCATGTCTGGATGAAACCTGGCACCATCCCTACGGGGAAGCATAATGGTGGCAGAATCATGTCTGGATGAAACCTGGCACCATCCCTACGGGGAAGCATAATGGTGGCAGTATCATGTCTGGATGAAACCTGGCACCATCCCTACGGGGAAGCATAATGGTGGCAGTATCATGTCTGGATGAAACCTGGCACCATCCCTACGGGGAAGCATAATGGTGGCAGTATCATGTCTGGATGAAACCTGGCACCATCCCTACGGGGAAGCATAATGGTGGCAGTATCATGCGGTGGGGATGTTTTTCAGCGGCAGGGACTGGGAGACTAGTCAGGATCAAGGGAAAGATGAACGAAGCAAAGTACAGAGAGATCCCTGATGAAATCCTGAGCATTCTGGAGCAGGTTCTCAGACTGGGGCGACGGTTCACCTTCCAACAGATCAACAACCCTAAGCACACAGCCAAGAAAGCGTAGGAGTTGCTTTGGGACAAGTCTCTGAATGTCCTCAAGTGGCCCAGCCAGAGCCCGGACTTGAACCTGATCGAACATCTCTGGAGAGACCTGAACAGAGCTGTTCAGCAACGCTCCCCATCCAACCTGACAGAGCTTGAGAGGATCTGCAGAGAAGAATGGGAGAAACTCCCCAAATACAGGTGTTCCAAGCTTGTAGCGTCATACACAAAAATACTCTAGGCTGTAATCGCTGCCAAAGGTGCTTCAACAAAGTACTGAGTAAAGGGTCTGAATACTAATGTAAATGTGATATTTCAGTTTTTTATACATTTGCAAACATATCTCAAAACCTGTTTTTGCTTTGTCATTATGGGGTGGTGTGTGAATATTGATGAGGGGAAAAAAACAATTGATTTTAGAATAAGCCTGTAACGTAACAAAATGTAGAAAAAGTTAAGAGGTATGAATATTTTCCAAATGCACTGTATATAGTAAGCCACACTTAAAACATACATAGTAAGACACTCAACCCTTACTGTGCAACCTAACATACCTAAGTAAGACACTCAAACCTTACTGTGCAACCTAACATACCTAAGTAAGACACTCAAACCTTACTGTGCAACCTAACATACCTAAGTAAGACACTCAAACCTTACTGTGCAACCTAACATACCTAAGTAAGACACTCAAACCTTACTGTGCAACCTAACATACCTAAGTAAGACACTCAAACCTTACTGTGCAACCTAACATACCTAAGTAAGACACTCAAACCTTACTGTGCAACCTAACATACCTAAGACACTCAAACCTTACTGTGCAACCTAACATACCTAAGTAAGACACTCAAACTGCTCATTACAGACTAAAATATATCCCAGGCGGTGATGATGTGTGGACCTATCAGGGGAGCAGCAAACACAACCACACGCACATACATGTACAAATTCACAGCCACTGAACGTCGTATGAAGAAATGTATATACACTTATTGAGTTGGTACGTGAGCTGAACTCTCCCATTGAGGGGTCACAACACAGAAGCAGGAGAGGAAACGGGTGGTCTAGTCTCCAGTCTCTAAGTCCTAACTTCTTAACCACCAGCTTGATACATAACGTTTGTGAGGAGGGAGGGGGACAAATCTAAAACGCTGCAGAGGGAGAGGATATTCATATGGCAGAGGTGCACTGATGTACAGCAGGTAGATAGATGTACAGTATATAGAATGGGACAACACTGATGTACAGCAGGTAGATAGATGTACAGTATATAGAATGGGACAACACTGATGTACAGCAGGTAGATAGATGTACAGTATATAGAATGGGACAACAATGATGTACAGCAGGTAGATAGATGTACAGTATATAGAATGGGACAACAATGATGTACAGCAGGTAGATAGATGTACAGTATATAGAATGGGACACTGATGTACAGCAGGTAGATAGATGTACAGTATATAGAATGGGACAACAATGATGTACAGCAGGTAGATAGATGTACAGTATATAGAATGGGACACTGATGTACAGGAGGTAGATAGATGTACAGTATATAGAATGGGACAACAATGATGTACAGCAGGTAGATAGATGTACAGTATATAGAATGGGACAACATTACTGATGTACAGCAGGTAGATTTGGACAACATTACCATGGGCTCCTCAACTCCAGTGACTGTTAGAGCTCTGGTTCTTCTGGTCTGGGAGCTCTGCTGGTAGAACACAGCTTTCTTTAGAGGGGAGGGGGGCTGAGGCAGGGACAGATATGACCAGTGAAGGTGAGGCAGGGGGTCAGGGACAGATATGCCCAGTGAGGCTGAGGCAGGGGAGGGTCAGGGACAGATATTACCAGTGGGGCTGAGGCAGGGGGTCAGGGACAGATATGACCAGTGAGGCTGAGGCAGTGGGGGTCAGGGACAGATATGACCAGTGAGGCTGAGGCAGGGGGTCAGGGACAGATATGACCAGTGAGGCTGAGGCAGGGGGGTCAGGGACAGATATGACCAGTGAGGCTGAGGCAGGGGGGGGGGGGGGTCAGGGACAGATATGACCAGTGAGGCTGAGGCGTGAGGGTCAGGGACAGATATGACCAGTGAGGCTGAGGCGTGGGGGTCAGGGACAGATATGACCAGTGAGGGTGAGGCATGGGGGTCAGGTAGGTGATGTGTGGAGGAGCAGGAAAGACTGACATGGGGAAGGAGGTGACTCTAGAGTCAGAGAGTCCAGGGGGTGATGCGGGGGACGGTAGGAGTACAGCTGGGTGAGGAGTGTAGTCATGCTCAGGGGAGATAGACTCCTGTGATGGTAGGGACAGGAGACATGGAGCATACCCAAACAGCTGACCACACAGGAGGAGAGGTGAGGGAAGGGGCACATGGAATCAGATTACCGTGGGTGGATTATAGTTGTGGATTATCATTGTTTGATTGGATTACGGGTTGAGAGTGAAGTAGTATATAAACAGCTGAATAAAAAGCTTTCAATTTGAGAAATCTGGAATTGTTTGAATGATTATTGTTAATGGATGCAAAAAGGCAATAAGTGTTAAGCTTTTTTCTTCTTCTTTGAGAATCATGTGAGATGGATCCGACTAGCGCCACAGTTGTTGATGACAGTAGAGCACCAACTCACACAAGAGAGTGGAATGCAAAGTGAGATAACACACAGCCAATGTTAAGGAGAACTATTGTGACTGATCTAGTAAGCTACAGGCACAGTCACACCAAATAACTGTGGGACTCTTTCTAACCCTTTCTTCCCTTCCCAATGCTTTTCCCCCCCATTGTTGGCGCTCACCCTTCACTACGCCAGGTCGCAGTTGTAAATGTTCTCAACTAGCCTACCTGGTTAAATAAAGGTGAAATAAAAATAAATAAATTACTGACACTCACCGTTTCCTTAGTCATTAGCAACAGTAATCCTTTCCTTAGTCATTAGCAACAGTAACCCTTTCCTTAGTCATTAGCAACAGTAATCCTTTTCTTAGTCATTAGCAACAGTAATCCTTTCCTTAGTCATTAGCAACAGTAATCCTTTCCTTAATCATTAGCAACAATAACCCTTTCCTTAGTCATTAGCAACAGTAACCATTTCCTTAGTCATTAGCAACAGTAACCCTTTCCTTTGTCATTAGCAACAGTAACCCTTTCCTTAGTCATTAGCAACATTAACCATTTCCTTAGTCATTAGCAACAGTAACCCTTTTCTTAGTCATTAGCAACAGTAATCCTTTCCTTAGTCATTAGCAACAGTAACCCTTTCCTTAGTCATTAGCAACAGTAATCCTTTCCTTTGTCATTAGCAACAATAACTTATTTTTTATCAATAACAATAACTCTTTTGATAAGCCTTATGGAGCAACATGGAACTACATATTCATTTGGGGACGGGTCAAAAACCATTAAACATTTGGCAATTTAGCTAGCTTGCTGTTGCTAGCTAATTTGTTCTGGGATGTAAACATTGGGTTGTTATTGTACCTGAAATGCACAAGGTCCTCTACTCTAACAATTAATCCACAGATAAAAGGGTAAAAGTTTGTTTCTAGTAATCTCTCCTCCTTCAGGCTTCTCCTTCTTTGTACTTTATATGGCGGTTGGCAACCAACTTTAAGGTGCTATACCACCACCAACTGGACTGGAGTGTGGACCTCAGTTTCTTTCAATCACCCACATGGCGCTCGTTGACACGCGCGAGCAGTGTGGTCAGCATGCTGGTATGCCAAACTAAGTATGCAAGAGATTTTGCTGTAGGCAGAAAGCATCGGAGTAGAATTTTAGTGCATTGACAGGCACGACTCAGGCTCATACTCTACACAAGCCGGTGTGCCATAACCCATCAGAGATGCCGTAGGCCTATATGCAAAGAGACCACTGCCATATATGGATCTGTGCCATTCACTTTGAACTGGACTGTGTTTACAGCATGAGCCGTCGTGAATAGATGAGCTTGTTTTGAGATCAAAGCGAGAGCTACATGTAGCAACGTGTGTACATCTGTTCATATCCTTTGCTAGTTAGTGAGTTATTAGCCCAGATATAGATCCTTTGTAGTCAGCAATGGGGGAGTGATTGCTTCATACAAGAACACAAAATGTGTACATTTCTAGACATCTTTGAAAAGTGAGTCAGGTAAAGAGCTTTTTTTTGTCTTAAAGGGACAGTGTTGTATTTTGAGACAGGCTTGAAAAAGCTAAGTAGCCGATAATCAGACAAATTATGCTGCCTATCTATAATAATCTTATGAGAATAATGATGCATTTTATTTTGTAAAGTGATTTCTTGCATCAAAAATCATTGTCAGTCACCACACACTGTCCATGTCAAGAACCATTTAAAAAAGCCTTTTCACAGCTTATTTGTGTAGATATACTTTCTTCCGTCTTGAGGTGCACTCCACAGCAAGAGAAACACTGCCCAGTCAGGGGAAGAATTACATAACCAACCATGCTCAACCTACACATTCCTTTTCATTCCCAGGAAAGTGTGTCAAACCAAACCGGTATATTGGACAGACTGAGCTACATGTGGAAACTGAAATCATCCCTTTGACACCAGACCTGGGTTCATAGAATCCAAATCCTGGGTTCATAGTATCCAAATCCAAATACTTAAGATGTACGTAATTGAACTTGCATGGTGGAATGGAACCAATAGAGTAGTCTGCCACTCCAGGTAGGCTAGAGCAAACACTCATAGCACTTTGAAACCAATAGAGTAGTCTGCCACTCCAGGTAGGCTAGAGCAAACACTCATAGCACTTTGGAACCAATAGAGTAGTCTGCCACTCCAGGTAGGCTAGAGCAAACACTCATAGCACTTTGGAACCAATAGAGTAGTCTGCCACTCCAGGTAGGCTAGAGCAAACACTCATAGCACTTTGGAACCAATAGAGTAGTCTGCCACTCCAGGTAGGCTAGAGCAAACACTCATAGCACTTTGGAACCAATAGAGTAGTCTGCCACTCCAGGTAGGCTAGAGCAAACACTCATAGCACTTTGAAAGATTTCAAATATTATATGAACCCAGATCTGCAGCCTACACATGCTTCCTAAGAAAGTGTGTCAAACCACAGAAACATGTGGTGACTGGATTTAGCCTCTGACTGTGAAGAAAAAAAATCCAGTCTAGAAAAATCCTCATTCTGCTACAGTTGTAAAAACCCCAGCTACCCACTCACTCATTCAGGTCAGGGAGATAAAAGGCTGACATCAGCACCTGTGCTTTTCCCTTCAGAAGCACTGGCTCCCTGGGCTACTGTGACTCAGATCTCTGTCTAGGATGTGTTTGATTAGGAAGGATAGAATTACTGCCACTGTTACAGAAACACACAGCCTGACACTGCAGAGTGAATCACCACCAGGCAGTAAGGAATCACAACAAGCAGAGAGGAGGAGGGGAGAGGACAGGAGGAAGACAGCAGGAGAGGGGAGAGGAAAGGAGGAGAGGACATGAGGAGGAGAGGGGGGAGAACAGGAGGAGGGGAGAGGACAGGAGGAAGACAGCAGGAGAGGGGAGAGGACATGAGGAGGAGAGGGGGGAGAACAGGAGGAGGGGAGGAAGACAGCAGGAGAGGGGAGAGGAAAGGAGGAGAGGACATGAGGAGGAGAGGGGGGAGAACAGGAGGAGGGAAGGAGAGGACAGGAGGAGAGGAGAACAGAAAGAGCTGCCTGTGTAGTAAAGGAATCGGAAGGCAGAGGTGGAACAACAGAGGAGAGCATGAAGAAAGAGTGTGTGTATCGTACCGCTGGAGGAGGAGGCTGGGCCTGGTCACTGACCCCATCTGTCATACTGGAGGAGCGCAGCCTGGAGGTCAGATGGCTCTGCTGAGGGGAGACGGAGGGAGGGATTGTTTTCTTAAGACTTTTTCTTCTCGTCTTTTTGGCTACAAGAACAAATGTTTTCACACATACTGGAATGGTGCTAATGAATGAGGTTAAAAAGTGCTGAATTTGCCTCTAACAGAATCAAACTGGTCAGTGATTCTCACCACAGCAGAGGCGTGGCTGGGGGCGGCCACCTCTCCGTTGATGTCAGGCGGGGGGCCGGATGGGGTTGGAGAGAGAGATAGGTGCAGGTTGATCTCCTCTGAGAACTCCTGGAGGGGTGGGGGGGCAGGCGTTTGGGGGATGGCCGTCGCCATTGAGGAGGAGGGGCCAGGTAGGGGGCCGTCTGGACTCTCTTCAGTGATTGGCTCCCACGACTGTGCAGAGAGAGAGAGAGAGAGTGCGCGAGAGTATGTACTGTACCACTGACTAGTTTGGAAAATCCTTCTGTATTCTGCAGTAAAGATAAGGCATTTATCCATTAACCTATTTTAAGTAACAATGTAGGTGTAATATCGTCCTGGTATGAAGCAATAGATGACCTTGGATTTACGAAGATCTTGATTAAAACATATTGTACAGTCGAGCGGTCAAAGGTCAGACTCACATCTTCCATGTCTCTGGGTTCTGTGTGTTCGTTCTCCAAGTCTTCAGAGATGTGTCGTCTAGACCTGAAAACCCGGTGGGCCTGGATGCTGTTCGCCCGCTGCTGATTGTCATTCTCCACCTCCGAAACATCATCCCTGTAGAGAAGAGATAATTAACATTTTACATGTTTGTGCACAGCGAGAACAAGAGAGGACCTAGTACCGAGTCTGGAGGACTCCAGAAGACCTAGCACCGAGCCCTGGGGGACACCAGAAGACCTAGCACCGAGCCCTGGGGGACACCAGAAGACCTAGCACCGAGCCCTCGGGGACACCAGAGGACCTAGCACAGAGCCCTGGGGGACACCAGAAGACCTAGCACAGAGCCCTGGGGGACACCAGAAGACCTAGCACAGCGCCCTGGGGGACACCAGAGGACCTAGCACAGCGCCCTGGGGGACACCAGAGGACCTAGCACAGAGCCCTGGGGGACACCAGAGGACCTAGCACAGAGCCCTGGGGGACACCAGAGGACCTAGCACAGAGCCCTGGGGGACACCAGAGGACCTAGTACAGAGCACTGGGGGACACCAGAGGACCTAGTACAGAGCCCTGGGGGACACCAGAGGACCTAGAGCAGTTCTGATAACTGTGTGTAAAGATAACGTAGCTGTGTATACATACACGTTACTGGGTCGTTTCCACTGTGTATAGCGGTTGTTGTGGTTGACGTAGTAGGTTCTGCCCAGGTTATCAACCTTCTCCTCCCATCCTGGGGGCAGTGGGGGCTGGACAGCCTGGGGCCTCTGGACGCTGGGATCGGCAGAGTCGTTCACCTCCCAGCCCTGAGAAGCACAAAGGCACAGGAGGAGAGTGCTCAAAGATACAGACAGAGAAAGAGACACGGCACAGCTAGGAAACACAAAACACACAGCTCTTCCGTTTTGGTGTACCTTACATTCCACTGTCTGTCTGTCTGAGATCTCGCAAGAACGTTGGAGATTTTTTTTTCTTCAGTTCTCCTGCTAAATGTTAGCCTGGGTACCCGTCTGTTTAGCTACAATTCCACTCTTACTCTGTGTCATATGCCAAAGATGTTTAGCAAGACAAAGAGTGGAATGATGGCTAAACAGACGGGTACCGAGACTAGCTATACGTCACCCTATCTAGGCCTCATTTTACTGAGTGAAAAACTATAAGCCATCTTGCCCTCTCTCGCTCTCTTACTCAGATTAAGTCACTGGCACACAGAAGCGTACAGAAACACACACCAAACACATACTTTAATTTTCCATTAGATCAGACTTTTGAAAATGAAAGGAAGTGGGGAAGTGAGTGAGCGAGTGAATGGTGTTTCCAGAAAGAGAGGCCAGACCAGAACAGACTAGACGTTTTCTCCAGACTCCTTGTTGGCAGTAACAGACTTTTGTTACTCCACCTCCACAACTGTATGCATGTATATACAGTACCACTCAAAAGCTTGGACACACCTACTGATTCAAGGGCTACATTGGAGAATAATAGTGAATACATCAAAACTATGAAATACCACATATGGAGTCATGTAGTAACCAAAGAAGTGTTAAACAAAAAATATATATATATTTATACTTGAGATTCTTCAAAGTAGCCACCCTTTGCTTTGATGACAGCTTTGCACACTCTTGGCATTCTCTTAACCTCTTCAACCTATGGGGGCGCTATGTCATTATTGGATAAAAAAACGTGCCCGTTTTAAGCGCAATAATTTGTCACGAAAAGATGCTCGACTATGCATATAATTGGCAGCTTTGGAAAGAAAACACTGATGTTTTCAAAACTGCAAAGATATTATCTGTGAGTGCCCCAGAACTGATGCTACAGGCGAAACCAATATGAAACATCAAACAGGATATGAGCTGAATTTTTGAAGCTCTGTTTTACTATCGTCTCCTTATATGGCTGTGAATGTGCCGTGAACGAGCTTATGCTCTCTCGTTCGTCCAAGATGTCTGCAGCATTGTGACGTATTTGTAGGCATATCATTGGAAGATTGGCCATAAGAGACTACATTTGCCAGGTGTCCGCCCGGTGTCCTGTGTCGAAATTATTGCGTAATCTCTAGGTCCATGTGCGTTCCATTTCTTCAGAAGAGAAAGTCACCTGCCACGAAGGATTTATCATCGATAGATATGTGAAAAACACCTTGAGGATTGATTCTAAACATCGTTTGCCATGTTTCTGTCGATATTACGGAGTTCATTTGGAAAAAAGTTTGCGTTTTAATGACTTAATATATATATATATATATATATATTTTTTTTTTTTTTTTTTTTGTTCTTACCCAAACGTGATGAAGAAAACGGAGCGATTTGTCAACACAAATAATCTTTTTGTAAAAACTGAACATTTGCTATCTAACTGAGTCTCCTCATTGAAAACATCTGAAGTTCTTCAAAGGTAAATGATTTTATTTGAATGTTTTTCTGGTTTTTGTGAAAATGTTGCTTGCTGAATGTCAGTCATAATACTATGCTAGGCTATCAATAGTGTTACACAAATGCTTGTTTTGCAATGGTTGAGAAGCATATTTTTGAAAATCTGAGATGACAGTGTCGTTAACAAAAGGCTAAGCTTGAGAGCAAATAGATTTATTTCATTTCATTTGCGATTTTCATGAATGTTAACGTTGCATTATGCTAATGAGCTTGCGGATAGATTTACACAATCCTGGATACAGGTTTCTTTCGTAGCTGAACGTGACGCAGAAAACGGAGCGATTTGTCCTAAACAAATAATCTTTTTGTAAAAACTGAACATTTGCTATCTAACTGAGAGTCTCATTGAAAACATCTGTTCTTCAAAGGTAAATGATTTTATTTGAATGTTTTTCTGGTTTTTGTGAAAATGTTGCCTGCTGAATGCTAACGCTAAATGCTACGCTAGCTATCAATAGTGTTACACAAATGCTTGTTTTGCAATGGTTGAGAAGCATATTTTGAAAATCTGAGATGACAGTGTTGTTAACACAAATCTAAGCTTGAGAGCTAGCATATTGATTTCATTTCATTTGCGATTTTCATGAATAGTTAACGTTGCGTTATGGTAATGAGCATGAGGCTGTATTCACGATCCCGGATCCGGGATGGCTCGTCGCAACAGGTTAACCAGCTTCACTTGGAATGCTTTTCCAACAGTCTTGAAGAAGTTCCTACACATGCTGAGCACTTGTTGGCTGCTTTTCCTTCACTCTGCGAGCCAACTTATCCCAAACCATCTCAACTGGGTTGATGTCAGGTGATTGTGGAGGCCAGGTCATCTGATGCTGCACCTCCTTCACTTTCCTTGGTCAAATAGCCCTTACACAGCCTGGAGGTGTGTTGGGTCATTTTTCTGTTGAAAAACAAAGTATAGCCCCACTAAGCGCAAACCAGATGGGATGGCGTATCGCTGCAGAATGCTGTGGTAGCTATGTCGGTAAAGTGTGCCTTGAATTCACCTGTCACCAGCAAAGCAACCCCACACCTCCTCCTCAATGCTTCATAGTGGGAACCGCACATGCAAAGATGATCCATTCACCTTCTCTGCGTCTCACAAAGACACGGTTGGAATCAAAAATCAAAAATTTCTACTCATCAGACCAAAGGACTGATTTCCACTGGTGTAATGTGCATTGCTTGTGTTTCTTGGCCCAAGGAAGTCCCTTCTTCTTATTGGTGTCCTTTACAAGAACCTGATGGTCACTCTGACAGAGCTCCAGAGATCCTCTGTGGAGATGGGAGAACATTCCAGAAGGACAACCATCT